>NW_022683792.1:2026399-2044591 GCF_011630105.1 Anneissia japonica | reverse complement strand
TAATCCAGCAATAGACCCCAGATTAGCGTACGCCACTGATTTACGACAGTCACGCATCGGTGATTTTGAACTCAGCCAAGATTTGACCCATCAAAATAAACCTAGATGTAAACAGAAAATAAAATGCGCGAATTACGAATACGAATATTTCGCGCGAATACTTACACCGCGTTCATTAATCGCCCAGTCTGGACATCTTGCTAGTTACGCCATGGATTAACGTACGCCCGGCGTTAGATACGCCTTTCGTATCTCACAGGTCTGAACGTAGCCTATGTGTACGTTAAACAAGAATTACAATTATTTTTTAAATTTTATTAAGAGGGTGCGAGTAAAATAATAAATATATATTTTAAGTCATGTAATTACAATATAAATTAGGCCTATTATTATTATTATTATTATTATTATTATTATTATTATTATTATTATTATTATTATTAGCAATTCTTCTCTATGATCCAAATTCAAGTAATAATGAAATGATTACGAATATTGTTTTTTATATTCTAATAAAATATTTAGAAAATGTATTATATATAATAGATTAAGATGGAAAAGTAAGTTGTTGTTTGCTTAGTGAACACAGCTGATTCGAGTAAACTGTGCATTTATACCTTTTTGTCATGCCATTTGCTATAAATAAATGTTGTAGTTGTGCCTATTTGCCATAGTTATTTGCTAAATAATCGTTTTAGTTGTCCCTCTTTGTCACTCTTATTTCTAGTTAAAATGTGAATTGTTATTCTGCCATGGTTAATTATTTTTATTAAACAGTTACTATTTTCCCATAGTTTATTTCCATAGTATTAAACTGTTGCCATTCAAAGTAAGGCAAGATTATAAAGCATAAATTAACTAGACTTATCATGTTTGCCTAAAATTAACTAGACATAAGAATCATACTATTTAACCATTTTCTATTTACAAATTGTGAGTACACAAACAGTAAGAATAATAAAAAATAATACAACTTAACATGCAACCTTTATTGTAACCAGGGAGAAAGCTCTCTTCTGATTGGTTGGCTGTTGAAAGAACGTCACGCTTCAGCGTATCACAGTCTATCTTTACAGTTATGGCGCCCTTTTGCCTTGGGAAATTACTGAAAATTGTGTAGTTATGCCCTTTTGCCATGCCCCTATCTAGCCCGGGGACACTTTTTTACAATTTTGTTTGTGTCTACATGTGTAACATGATGTACTGACCCCACTAGGCTATATAACTTATTTTCGCCAAAAATGTCAGTTATGCCCTTTTGCCATTGGGGGGGGGGGGGCAGTATAATGTCACCAGCCAGCCATTTTTTAGGACTCTCTTGTTAACTCCCCCCAGTGGACATTCTTAGAACCAATTAAGTTAAGTTTATGGAACTGCTGACAGCCCCCTCTGGACCATCTGACAGATCACTCCATCTGACAGCTCAGTATGGACCATTTCTGCTAACCGGAACGTTTGCCTCATAGACCGGGAGCCCAGAAAATTTAATCATGTGAAAAGAGACAAAACGTTTGATGGTCTGGTCATGATGGTACAGGACCAAGATACAATAGTCAGTATTGCTGCCAGGGCATATCCTCTACAGGCGGTCTGGGGGAAACAAAATAGGAGTAAAAAAAATGTTAACATGTGTAACATGATGTACTGACCCCACTAGGCTATATTATAACTCATTCTCGCCAAAAATGTCAGAAACTGTGTAGTTTTTCATATATTGTCCTGTAAATCTGATTATGGCATACTATTAAAAAATAAACAGGACCCAGTTGCCTAATGTTCGTGAGCTCTCGGGGTGGAGTAGGGGAGGGGGTGGGTTCTCTTACTACTAACTAGCATTTTACTATTGAGCCTTAATCGTGCATAACGCATATGCTTTATGGGCCAAGTCCCAGTTCAAATGGGTCCTTGAGGGGCCACGGGCCGAGCCCTTCTTACTACTGTACTACCCATCACTCTACTAAAACGCCTTGACAATACAGTAAATTTTTCTATAATTTTCAAAAAAATCAAATAGAACCAAATCCCACAAATACACTTGTGACTGATTTATTAGAAGGGGTCAGTCCAACTACGACCCATCATTTTACTATAGAGGTTTAACCAGACATGTACACCAGTCTGCTTTCTGGGGAAATGCTTAGTTCCTCCGAGTCCAAATGAACCCCGGATAGGCCAAGGGGCCCCACTCTTACTTTATGGTGGCCAAGGCAAATACAATATGTTGTGTTTTCCTATTTATTGATGATTCTACATACAGTAAATACTTGTAACTATGAACAATGGTACCGTTATATTTCGTGCTGTATAATATATTTGATTGGCTGACTGATTTGTTGTAACATTAATAGACATGGTCCTCCCAGTGGTGCAAGGACGAGTCGTGGGTCCCAGGCCCAAACAATGTTTGGAGTACCATGAATATCAGTAAAATATTTTTGCTCACGAAGTGACACCGGGATGGGTAATCCCCCTAGAGATAAGTGTTAAGGATGAAAAGACTTTAATTTTTAGACAATGCCAAAAAATTTTGTGTGAATAATATTTTGCACACACATTTTTAATTTGAATATTTGCGTGATTTACTTAATTTTTATTTGCGTGCAACATATTTATATTAGGTCTATGCATAGGCCTATGCACATGCATTTTCTTAGCTTTGCCAATATAAAAAGTATTATCAAATAATCATTCAATCAATCGTTTCAGGGTGGGTCCAGAAGACGCGGGTCTATCCCAACCCTCAAAAAATAAAGAAGAAAGAGAGAAGAAATACCAGAAAGAAGGGAGCATGATGTCACTGTAGGCCTACTCCAAAACAAGCTATTTTTTTAAATGTCTGTGGTCTCCACCATTTCTAAACACAATTCTTTCTCTATATCTGTCCCTTATGGGTGGATGGATATATTCGGTGTAAACACCAAGAATAACCCACAAAAGTCGGAAGAATACTTGTTTCCAGTGAGGTCCTTCTGGTGGTGATTGGGCACTACACCGGCAGTGGCCTAACGATAGGCCCTTGGGCCCTGTGGCATCCTGAGACTGGGGCCCTTTTTGATCCGTTCACCACTTTGATTGTGGGAATTTAAATTTGCTCGTTTTTCTAATATTTGACATTGTATTCTAGATTGCTTTTAACAACGAAATAAATGATATGATATCAGTTGCAGATCAAGGTATTCAAAATAGAGTGAATGTGGATAGGGAAGGACTTTCACACACCTATGCCACCTCAGCCCCAGTATGAATGGTTGGGGCTAAGGTAAGATCATATATGAATACGGCACCTCGAAGTGGCCGGAAATGGCACTCATAGATTTAAAATTCGAGTATAATTTCCATTTTTAAAACAATTGGAAAATTTAAGTGGTCCCCAAGCCGACAGGGCCCCATTAAACCTTTACGGGATATACTGATATATCTTCCAGTCGATCTCAGAGACACATTATGTTTTTCATTCAAAAAAATTCAGAGACAGACAAAAATTTACTTTCACCATAATATGTTGTACAGTAAGCCTATGGCTTCTGGATCACTTTTTCTTCAGGTCATCTAATAGGCTTGAAAATATCAATATAAAGACGTTTGAGTAACAAAATTCATTGATTGTTTTTAATAAAGTGTCACTTTGATACCAACAATTATGTTGCTCTGAAACATGATAAGGACAATCTGAATAAAATTACCATCGTCCTTTAAGGTCCAATTGATGATGTTGCAGGCATTTATCATCCGAATATCCGAATTATTAGTAGGCCTTTAATGTAAACATTATTTTAATCGATTTCAACATGCTGTGTATAATATTTAATAATATGCCTACTATGATGGATTACCATGTATTTTATTCTTTATTTATTGACATGTTTAAAGTCGGAGGCGGATTTTAAGGTAGGTAGTTATGCAGCCGTCCGGGCTCATATATTTTTGAAAAAATTAAAAGAAAATATTTTGTCAGAAGCGTTGTATTATTAGATTGCTCGGTGGTAGTAAGGAGGGGCCCATCGCCTTTCCGGGACTCATTTGGACATGGAGGAAGTAAGCGTTTCCCCAGAAAGCACACAGGCTAAACAGAGCATAAATATATACGGTACAATACAAATTAAAAAACGAGTTCATTAATAATACTTTTAAATTGCGAGTAATTACAGTTAAAAATATCCAAAAAATTATTCTTTAAAAGACAAGCGTTATAAGCTGACGAAATTCTACCGAAAATACCATTTTTACAAACATTTGCATCTAAATTAAGTGCATACAAATCTTAGCCAGGTCGTTGAAAATTCGAATACTATTAGTACTATTATAAGTAGGCCTATTTGATTTTCACACCCCTTTGCATATGTGCAGAAAAGCACTAGTTCTCGATATAGCTCTCATCATAACATTTTACTTAAAAATTGTTAAAATATCTGCATGTCACCGTCCTCTTAGTGCATCCATGTTAATAATTTATATTTTATAATCATAGACCTACTACTGTTATACTACATCCAGCCTATACGAAAATCCGAGTTTGAATAAATATTTCCCGTCTGAATGAGAGTGGTCAGACAAAAGCAATAGAAATGAAATTATAAGCATAAAACAACATTTGAAAGCAAAAAATAACATTAACGTAACCTAAAAAACAAATCTATCAAAAGCAAAATGACATTTCCACTAAGCCCAGGACCTTGGATATTGTTGCTATGGTCCCATAAACGACAGTGTAAAAACATACACGTTTGTTTGTGGGACAACACGTGTGTTTTGTTTGACACGCGTGATTCCTAACACAGTTCTGATTGGGTTGAATATGATTGGCACTCCGGAAATATTGAGCTTCGGCATGGAGGTATTTAAAATTTCGATCAATGAATAGAAAATATTTTTGCCTGTCCTGTTAGCGTTTATTTTACAGTATTAATCAATGGCGATGTTAACAGAGTATTTATTAAAAAGACCATTCATTTCCGCAATGGGCGAAATATTCAGAGTGGAGTTGAATAGCTTTGTGGTTAAGATGCTTGCCATACAATCACACGGTCTTGGCCATTGACTTTTAAATTACTCGTTTTTTGTTGTGGAACGAAGGGGTAGTATTACAACGAATTTTAAAAGTGCTCCTCCAAAATACTATAAGGTTGATTCGTTAGTGGGTGTCTTCAAAAGGAATACCCCAATTAACTTTTTTTCATAAACAAATTGCCAAGTCCCTCTTTCATCATGCTACATGGGAATAACATGAAGAATATCAAAGGTAACCAGGGTCTTCGTTTTATAGTCATCCTATATGAGTCTCTGTAAAACGAAAACCCAACACCAGAAAACGAAGACCTATATTTTTCGCTTTTATTTTAATGATACTACACCAGGCTGTCACAAAATAGTTACGAGACTATTTGGACGTCTGTTCTTGAAATTATCAAGGGTCTTCGTTTTATAGACACCCTATATGGGTGTCTACAAAACGAAGACCTAAGGCCCGAAAAATGAAGAACTCCAATTATTTCTTAATTATCTTATTGAATAAAAATCATCATAAAACTATTGCCGAGTAATCGCAATAAAATGAGGAATATCAAGAAATAATTGCATCTTCGTTTTATACAAAACGAAGATCACATTCTTTTTCTCTCAATCGTGATAAAAATATTGTTTTTTAAATCACTTCTGGTGCCAACACTGGTCTCTTGCACACAGACCAGACCGTCATCATCGTCATTGACATCACAATCATCATCATAATTGTTTAATATTTTTTTTTCGACACCCAAGTTTTCACGGTATGACCTCCTGACCCCTGTAAAACCAACCAAATTCCAACAGTGTGCCCCTCCACCTTCTTAAAAAAAACCAAAACTGGATTACTCTATTGGGTATGTCTTTAGCACCTGGTAAGCCTAGATCTGTCTGCAATAAATAAACCAAGATAAGAAGGATAACGTCTAGCAGAAAAACAGAGAAAATAATAAAAACAAAACACGTTTAACTATTCAAGTGATAGTACAACTCACCTAAGGGCGTGATCAATAATTTATTAATGTTTCAGACCGATTTTGGCAAGTACGGTACCGGTAAGTGTAATTAAACTTTTATTTATATTAACAATGTGTAATTTGAAACTCTACGGTATCCATATCTGTGGGCCCATTTCATAATGCATCGCATATTGCATCCTGTGAATACAAAACGCATGTTTTATTCAATTGCATATTGTGTATATTTCACAATACCTTACACGTTGTGTAAATATAATATGTGTGCAGCCAGACCAACATCAGGCACTTGTTTTATTGTATTGTAATGTATTCGTGTTCCTTTCACTTATTCATAGAGGAATAAGCAAATCAATTTATCTAGTTGTGGCTCTTATAGAAATTAAATTTTAAGCAGTTCATACTTTTCGCAATAGACCTACATTTTGTCACTATTTGTCCATGGTGGGTTGAGCAGGGTATGAACTATAGTCCCAATTAACTTTAAATCTCGTGTTTTTCAGCAATCAGAAAGGGGAGGGGTGAGGCTCTACTGGTTTGCGAGCTGCTATTTTCGGACATCCAGAGGTGCCATATTTCCAAAGAGATAGACACTATCTCCATGCTGACTTTAAATCTTGTGGCTGCATTTGAGGAGGAAGGGTAGTGGCTCTACAGGTTGTCAGCATCTATTATTGGGCATTCAGAGGTTGTTCACCAACCATGGTTGGAGCTAGGGTGGATATACCCTCAGACCCCAAAATTAAAGAAAATCTTGTATCCGTGGTTAGGGGTAGTGTGTCAGTTTTAAATCCAATTAGATTCCCCACCCCAAGCTCTTACCATGGACCTCCATGCTCTTACTATAATGGCCAGGCCACTTGCAGAAATACAAAAACCTCAAAATACGTGTACCACTAGACTCAGATTCAGGCAATGATATACTAGAAAGATAAATGACATATATACATAGCATGCTGTGATTTAAAACAATATTTTCATCACGATTGAGAGAGAAAAAAATGTGAGTTTTCGTTTTTTGTTTTTTTTTTCCGGGTCTTCGGGTCCTATAAAACGAAGACCCTTAATTATCTACCGCCGTAGAAGCAGAACATAGACAGATTCAAGGTAGTGGGGAAGTCCCTTAATTTTTCAAAATAAAAAAAATAGGGAAAAATAAAATTATCATATTACTCCCATGATTTGATGAAAGGGAGACTTGGCAATGGTTTTATGATGTTTTCAAAATATTTCCAAAAAGGTAATTGAGAAAAAATGGGGGTCTTCCTTTTTCAGGTCTTCGGTATTCGGGTATTAGACATATAGACACCCCATATGGGTTTTAGACACCCATATAGGGTGTCTATAATACGAAGACCCTTGATAATAGACCTTTCCGCTAAGCTCCACCCCTTGGATTTTGTTGCTAAGGTCCCACAAGACGGCAGTGTTAAAACATACGCGAACACGTGCGTTTGTGGGACAACACGTGTGTTTGTGAGACGCGCGCGTATTTCTAGCGTTGTTGATTAGTCAGTTGTTAAGTTTGATTGACACTCCGGAAAGGTCTATTGCACAGACGTCCAAGGAATCTCGTAAATTTTATTTTGTGATAGTCTGATCATTTTCATTAAAATTAAAGAGAAAAAATTTGGGTCTTCGTTTTTCAGGTCTTCGGTCTTCGCTTTGTAGACACCTATATAGGGTGTCTATAAAACGAAGAACCAAATTATTTCTTGATGTTCCTCATTTTATTCCGATGAAATAATGAAAGAGGTACTTTTCAATAGTTTTATGATGATTTTGAAATACTTTCAATAAGATAATTAAGAATTGGAGGTCTTCGTTTTTCGGGCCTTCGGACTTGTGTCTATAAAACCATTCACTGTTCTCTGATAAAACGAACACCCTTAAAAATTTCACAGACTTCCAAATAACCTCGTAATTTTGTTTTTATGACAGCCTAGTGTAGTATCATTAAAATAAAAGAGAAAATATAGGGGTCTTCGTTTTTGGGTCTTCGGTCTTCGTTTTGTAGACACCCGGAAGGAAATATTTACTTTTCATCTATACTGTAAATGAATTTTGTACAAAAAATGAGTAGTTTAGCAATATCTCATGTGCTATTCAAATCACTGTAATGTGTCATGTTTTATTCATTTCTGCTCATTATCCGCTTAAGGCTTATAAGACAGCATTTGTCTTGTTGTAGTGTTCAAATGAACACAACTGTGTATAAAACAATGTGGACAGTCGCGTTGTAGATATTAAACATGTTTAATATTCTCACGACGGCTTAGAGTGATTTTCCCCGACGATAAATCGCGTCGGGTTGTGTCGTACTACGCTCCTTAAGAATACATGAAAAATAAACTCTCTTATTTTGATACAGACAAACATAAAAATCTATGGTTATAGATAGATAATAGGGATGCTGCTCAGCCTGTTCCATGCGCCATGTGCTAGGCGCTCTTCCTTCACTCTGTATAGCAAACACTATCGTTGCTTGCGTTGGTTGCGTTATTTTATTATTTATTATATAATCAAATATTGGTAGAAACAGTGTTCGAATTAAAAAAATAATAATGTAATGATCAGATCGGGTATAATAGTTCATCAAGATTTTCGTTTTTACCAATATTTAAGTATGTATGGTCTTTATTATTATGTTCTTTTAGTGGCCCACTGTAAAACAAGTTGGCATTAAATTGATAAAGAGAACGCATATTCTGGTATAGGCCCCTACTAGTATAACAATAATGGCAACGACAAATTGAAATTACTGTATACGGGAAAGCATTATTTGTATTCGCAATTGTCGGTTACCACTGCAAACTTTCTACACGTGAATGAATTTCTTGAATTGATGTTATTCTGATTTGGTGGCTAGCTAATAATATAAGAAATATGTATTACATTTCCTTTGTTTCACATAACCAATGTTTGGGTATGTGAGGGGCGAGGGGTGCGAAACATTGACATAATCGTGTGTCATCTATCCCAGCAAAATTGTTTCTCGGCCGTAAAATGTTATATATAGCCTGACTTATAAGAAAGTCATCTGGTTATCTCATAGTCAATAGTTATGTTTTGATTTCTTTTTTGTTTAACCAAATTTAAACTCTTCTTCTTCCTCGTTCACCTCATTTAGATGACGACACCAGTATGTTGTATGAAGGCTGCTGTCCTCTGCAGATCTTCATCATTTGGGTCGTGGCCGGGATGATGCATGTTCCATTTATGTTTCTGAAGAGTCTTGATGATGGTTTTTGCTTCTTTAAATAGTACTTGGTCTTATTGTACTGCTGTTGTTGCCAGTGCGTCTGCTGTTTCATTTCCTCTAATGTCGCAGTGTGCCGGTATCCATTGTAAAACGACACTTTTTACAACTGCATAGGTTGTTGAGATCTGTGGATAGAGGGCTAAGTTCCTTGTTGTTTAGTCCTTTAGTACTTGTAACGCGAAAAGTGCATTAGAAAATATCACCACTAGTCCTGTTGTAATGTTGAATTATTTATCACTGAGGCTGTAGCTTCACAGGGGCTTCCATCTCAGCTCTAAAGTTAGTTGAGTGTTTTCCCGTTGGAATACTGAGCTCTGCTTTTCCATCTGGATAACAGATGAGGACTCCAGCTCCACCATTCTCAATAAAATTTAAATGTACCCACTCCAGTTTCGCCAGTCTATAGCAAACTTCATCAACTGACGTGTTGTTATCGTCATTACGTCTGGCTTTTGCCTTGTTCTTATTGTCGGATTGTCGAGATCAGGAAAGGAAAGGAAACAAGTGAAAACAACAAGCACAAAAAAGAGAGGAAAAGTAGGCGTCCCATACATCAATGTCAGAAAGAATCAAAAGAACTCTAAGGATTACAAAATAAATACATGTTTCATACCAAGAAACAAGATCCGAGAATAAGCGGTACACACAAAAGGACAAAATTCCGAAAGACAATACCTGCGGTTGCATTTATACAGTTGCCTAAATTGCAAAAAAAAAAATCATACAGGAGAAACGGGAAGACCATTAAACACAAGAATTCAAGAACACAAGATGTCGCTGCTAACACGGGGGGATGAACACAGGGGATACGTACTAGGGCTTCTAGAGCATCAACTTCATCAACGATAAGTCAGCCATTACAGATTATATTATACGGTACGACCACATACCTAACCGGAAAGTTAATATTTTGGACAAAGAACCATCACGACAGGGGCGGAAAATTGAAGAATCACTATGGATATGAAAGAAAACGAACACACTGAAAAGGGATGTGGGAGCGTATGAATTGATGAACTGTGGGAGCGTATAAATATGGTCAACTTTTAAAGCAACACGAAGGAGGGACCCCGACGGTCCGACCGTAAGAACAAGGGGCGGAGGGCGCACGTCATCGTACTACGATGACGTAATGACGATAACAACACGTCAGTTAACTGATGAAGTTCGCTGTAGACGGACGAAACGTCTTAAGTGAGTACATTTAAATTTGTATAAACAAAAAAGAAATAAAAACCGGTGATCTTGGGTACTCATCCCATGTTTACGTCTTAACAACGCAGTACACTCCTCGGTACAGTATATCAGCATGGGTCCCTGTCGTGCCACGAAAACCTGACGATGACGCGCCACTGCCGCTCGTCCACTCTTGTAGGCTAGAATAGCAACTGTAATTTATTATTCTTTTGTGTACACCAAACAATGCATTTTCCCGTCAATGCAGACAAAGTATAATGACATCAGGGAACAGTGAGATTATTAATTTCACTGTTCCCTGATGACATAATAATCATTTTCATGTTAGCTTAGGTAAGAGATATTCACCTACGTGTTAAATCTACAGGTAGGCCTAGAGTGGGTGATAGCATCCGGCTAACAATTATTAATTACTGAATTTAATTAATTAATGAAATTAACTCACACACACCGTGTATAATTAATGTGGTAATTTTTTTTGTAGACAAGTTTTAGTAACACAAATCTACAGATAATTTAAAGTTGCCTTTGAATATGAGTTTACAGTATCTAAGTGATAGGCCTAATGGAATTCAAGACCTTTGTAACAGTTGTGGTTCCGTGTTGGGGTTGGGGCACGAAAGTGTTTCATGTCGGAGAGCTACCGTACTACGCCTCTCCATTGGGGTATCAGGGGGTGCGAGGGGGTGGGCATGCCCCTTCAAAATTTACTCGCCTCTCCCCAGTCGCCCCCTAAATCACTTACAAGTAGTTAAAAATCACCTAAACTCACCTTATTTAGCCCCCCCCCCCAAAAAAAAATCACCTTCGCACCCCCATCAGCAACCCCATTACAAGACTTCAAGATACGCCACTGCGCCTCTCTCGTGGAGCTGAACACATTTCGTCGGGATATACACAAAATCTATAATGTTTACAGATTGACCAACATTTGATTATGTAAGGCCCAACTCAGACAGCGTAGTACGACACTGACCGAGTTGGCCTTAAAGCTTTCAAATGCCGTGTTAAAGGCCCGATAAACTGACTGTCACGGGTTAGCCTTAATTATAGAACATTGGTCAACGATAAATAAAATCACTGGAATGTGAGGTAACTCCCTCTTTCATTCAAATACTTAAGCGACCAGTCAGTTGTTTTCAGCGAGTAGTCCATAGGCTAAAGTGGTTTTTATTTTGTATGAAGTAGTAGTTTTAATTTTAAAAAAAAATGTAACATAGCGGGTTGTTGTGGATATCCAGACGGCGTGGTAGCAACACCCCCTGTAAAATAAATATATGCAAGCTACCAATCAGGTATCTAATAATTTTTATAAAGTTCAAAATACACTATTGTTAAAATAATTAAAAATATTGTGGTATAGAAAGCTGTTGTGAATATCCGGATTTTAGACCTATTTTCCATATTAATAGCAACGCCCCCTGACTCTCAAATATATAAATTCACCACCGGGAAGGACCTCACTAATAACAAGTTCAGACTTGGCTTGTCTTCGGTGTGTTTCCAATCTGCAAATCAGGTAAGTTTGTTGAGAACGACATATCGTGGTCTTCCTGATGTAAAGCATTAGTTACCATTAATTTTAATCGTCTATGCAGTATCAAGTTCTGTTATATAAATAATGTTCTACTTACATTTTCAACTTAGTTGCCAAAAACCACATTGCTGTTGATGACAACATATTTAGATATTAGATTTGATATGCTTGTAAACCTTTAATCATTCGTATATCGTATACCTTAAACTTTTAATCATTCGTATATCGAGGAATTAAAGGCCTAGATTGTATTATATAATTATTCAATATTTGTATGTATTTAACTAAGGAAGAAATAATATATAATGATATAGGTCTATATACTATATGAACTAATATGACAATTTTTATATTTACCTGATTTAATTTCTTTGATTTTATTATTCATACAATGCCAAATTGAATGAGATTGTTTTTATTTGCCTTTACTCTTAGTGGTAATTGCTATAGTTTGGTCCACTCTAAAGCAATTTACTCAAGCAACGATACGGATTGATTCACATCATGGGAAACAATTTAAACGCGTTAACGCAAACGCAGCAAGGTACAGCTTGGTTGACGCTAAAGTTAAACGCGCTAACGCAAACGCAGAAAAGCTCAGAAAAGCAAATGTACTGTCAGCAGCGACCCACACATCGCACAAACTCACGATTTAGGTACTAATACGCACAAACAAACCTTATTAGCTACATGGGCGTTGCAGTGGCGTATCTAAAAGTCTTTAAATGGTGGTGCTGATGTGAGACGCGAAGGTGAAGCAGGAGGGCTCGATGATCAGTTGAGGGGTGCTAATTCGCAAAATAAGGAGATTTCAAGTGTTTTTTAACTACTTGACAGTGATTTTTTTGGGAAGACGACTGGGGGTGGGGCGCGAGTAATAGGCTATTTGGAGGGGCGTGCGCCCCACCCCCGCGCACCCCCTAGATACGCCACTGGGGCGTTGAATGTAGTTCATTGATCAAAAACAGTAGGCGAAACGGTATGGGCACTTAATACATGCGTCGGAAATTCTAACTTAACTTAACAACCGACCAATCATTGTTTGCCTTGATTTTACTCTGTCGTTTTGCCGGACCTAGCAACAATCAACGGCGGCGGAACGTTTATGAAAGTGGGGGGGGGGAATTTGGTGAATTTTATAAGTTATTTTATAGGCATCAAGCTACTGTAATATGACGACTTCATAGTTTGTTGTAATTTCCAGTGACGGATCAGGAATTCGAAATAGAAGGGCCCAGGGAGGGTACTTTCACAGATAGAAGATCTATACTACCTCAGCCCTACCATGGTTGGAGCTGAGATAAGAAAATTTGTGATTATGGCACCTCTAGATGGCCGAAAATTGCACTTCCAACAGGCATAAAATTTTAATATAATTATATATCTCTATTTTTTTTAACAATTTAGGGGCGCGGCGGGGGCTGGTCCGTATGCGCCTAAATACATAATTTACGAAGGCAGGCGATTTTTTCTTGAGGGTGGGTTTCAAGGAAACTTTACAGACGCGCGTATACAGACGTCAATCAAAATTTCGTTGCTCAACTCAAAAAGGGAACTTGTAATGCTCGTTAGAAAAAAAAAAATATCTATATTTTATAATGATAATAATAGGTCAATTTATAAGACGCAAATAACCAAGGTGTCTAAGCACCAAATAATAATAATAATAATAATAATAATAATAATAATAATAATAATAATAATAATAATAATAACAACAATAATAATAATAATAATAATAATAATAATAATAATAATAATAATACATGTACCGTAAATTATAATTATTAAAAATTATAAAATTCAAGATGTACTATGCGTCAGAAAAACAGGAAAAATACCTCAAAATAAAATTTTGAATAGCTCATTTAAAGGGTCAAATAAATTATTAGCCTCCAATGAGAAACAGATAAAAAAAATTAGTTTTCACCTATTTACAGACATTTTTCCAGTCAGAAAAGGGGTGGGGGAGGGGGCAGGCATACTAGCACTTATCCACACACTAAAAAGACATCAGTATATTATTCGGGGATTGTCTTACGATGAACTCAGTGACCAATGGTCACAAATACAAATACAAATTTGAGAAACAGTAAATTGAATTATAAAAAAGTAATGATAATAATTGTTAGATATTAAAAATTGGTAGATATTAAAAACATAGTATAAATCATGATGCAAAGGCATTTGAATTTAAACTTACGTTATATCACAAATTACTAGTATACTTTAACATTCGCCAATATTATGATGCAAAAATAGTGATAAGTTAAGATGTGTATAAGAGACAGGTATCTAAGTGATAGGCCTAATGGAATTCAAGACCTTTGTAACAGTTGTGGTTCCGTGTTGGGGTTGGGGCACGAAAGTTTTTCATGTCGGAGAGCTACTACGCCTCTCGATTGGGGTATCAGGGGGTGCGAGGGGGTGGACACGCCCCTTAAAAATTTACTCGCCTCTCTCCAGTCGCCCCCTAAATATATATATATATATATATATATATATATATATATATATAAGTTACAGATTCTTTTGTCCAGTCACTGTGAATGGCTGTGTATTTTGTTATGAGCACTGCTAATGGTAGAACTTCAGTTTCGTCATAAACCCAAACTCGTTTACGTTTGATGGGCTGCGCGGGTCTGAAAATCTCAACAAATATACAGAACATGGTTCAATGAGCATCGTTCAGCAGATTATCGCACACAACTAAAGGTTCTGTTTAACCAATAGTCAATAAAGGCTTTTAATTATTATGATACATTAACCGTGACAACCCTATCATACTTCTCTAAAAAAGTACATGATTCACAAAAAATGCTTTAAAACGAGTTTGAATAGTTCCAAGGTGAATTCCGATGTGAATCAAAGCATTCTTCAAGTCTAAATCAAATTTTTATTCGTATTTTCATCACGCTATACTGTACCTATGTCTTCATTATTCAAATTATCATTATTGAAGATTTCATTTCGTATCAGTATGTGACGTCATCACTAGATCTCATTTATAAGTCGTATGCAAGTTAAAATTAAGCACATATATTCTTTGAACACGAGAGTAAGCCAGTAAGATTGATGAAACCAGTTTAAGCGCTTAATCTAGTCTGCAGTTATACCGCACATATTTGTTTTTTTACCTTCTCAGTGGACCAATGCAATGTTATTCTCAGCGAGGGTGGAGTATGTATGTATGATAGCGATCGTAGGACTTGTTACCACCAATGTAGAAGGAGTGCCATTCTATAGACAATTCTCGAAACGATCTGATCATCACAAACAAGAAATTCGAAGCCACATGGTTGCACTTATTAACCTGTTAGATAATCGCACACGATACGTAAGAACTTTTTTTAAATACTTTTCAATTTTTATATACTCTTTACCTTTCTTACCATATGTATTAAATTGTTTGGTACGGTAATCAATTTAAAGAGTTTGTAGTAGGACTGTAAACTTTGTAAAGGAAAACCTGAATGTTTCAATATTCTGAAAATGTATAACGTAATTGCTTTTAAATGAGCAATTCAATATACCTAATTTATTTTAAAAAATATACATCAATTCAATGTTTTGAACTAAATATGTTTACGATCGTATTGCTCACAGATTATATTTATTACCATTGGCAAAATGAACACTGTCTTATTGAGAATAACAGCAGCCAGTTTATTTAATTCTGTATTCATTACATGCTTACTAATTTAAACCTTGAAACATCCAGCTTCAATCAAAAACACTAATTATTATTACTTCATGACGTTAACGCGAGGATTGTATACTTGATTAAATCTATTATAGCCAGGGAATTGCATGAAATCATGTTTTCTGTTGCAATAATTTTACTAATATTAATAATTCATAATCATTGATAACATTGATAATAATAGTAATAGTAATAGAGTTGCTAATGATAATAATAATAGATAATAATTATGTATCTCTACTTAGATGCCTAATTATTGCCTATGGAGCAGTAGGAGCGGTTGGCGCACCGGTTGTGGCTTGGACTCCCAACCTTGAGGTCGGGGGTTCGAAACTCTGGCTGTGCAAATCGCTTGTGTCCTTGGGCAAGGCACTTTATCTACGTTTGCCTCTCTCCACCCGGGAGTACAAGTGGGTATCTGGTAGGTTCCTGCGCTGATTACTAGCTGCAATATTATGGAATGATAATATAATTTCATTTACTAATTTAATTTGGTGTTTGATCCAATGACCGGGGTAGTAATGTGAAGCGCTTAGAGGCCTTGCGCTATATAAGAACGACATATTATTAATATTTTTACTTTATTGTATTATATACCATCTTCGAATTTTATTTTTGATTTATATGTATAAATATACAGTATATATCAAAGTAAATTTAAAATGTAAAATCTGAGAAATAATTCTAAAAAAATAATGATATGTTACTGTTTTCATATACTTTGTCGCTAGGAAGAATTGCATAAATAAATTTCATCTGGATGGTATTAGACTAACACTTGAATATCACTTCGCTACGGAACTGTATATAATATATATATATATTTAGGAAAAACTCCGAATGCCTTGCAATTATGTAAAAAATTAAAATCCAATTCGGCTTTGTTCAAACGAAGAGTAATCTTTTCATATTTCCTTAATAAAGAAACATTAAAAGGCAAAATACTGAAAAACAACAATGCTGTGGGAAACAATGGCTGGATCTCGGTAGAGATACAAAAATGATAAGCAACAGCTAAAAAGTAAACGTAAGTAAACAGCCATATATATTATATATAAAATAAAACAAAAGTGACTCCAAATAGAGAAAGTGAGGCCATATTTACTCAACGTTCCGACTTTATTAAGTCATCATCAGGAATAAAAAATGTTTACAGAGTAATTACCAAAAATGCTACAATATGCAAATACAATTAATGAGTCATAAGATGATAATAAGCAGCAAATGTGATTGGTCCAGTAGTAAAAGGTGTAGTCATAATTACATAAACAGTTTTAATTCTCTAGAAGCTCTGAGACCACAATTAAGTAAAGGCTTATGCCGGTGAATAGCAAGCGCTTCTTCAAATAACAAGTGGGACCAATTAGAAGAACTATCAATTATTTTAGTATTAGAATAAATTAAAGATTTAAAGTTTGTTATAGAGTCGTCATCAAGTGTGTTAGGTAAGTTATGGAGTCCTAATATGTAATTAAAATTATCACAGGTTTGAACATGATTATGAACTACACTGCTAGATAAAGTAGCATGTTCATGAATTCTGGTAATAAGACATCTATAGCCTGGTTCACGTCGAACTTTATCTAGATATACCCGTCTTGAAACTTAATACGATAATCCCCTAATTGCGTTCGATGCCAAGTTAGAGCCAGATAAACAGCCAGCCAGTTTCAGGCCATCGACGTCACACGGTGGAAAGGCTTGTTTAATTAAACATCTACTGTATTTTACGAACCTCAAGTACCAAGTGGTATTCGTTCAAAAAAATTGTAAACTACTGTAGAGAAGGTGTGAGTTTCCACTACCTAACCTAGCCGACCACTACGAACAACACAGTGCAGCAGCGTGTTCTATCGCAATCTAAGTAGTAGATTCTCTAGGCCCTAGCTACATTTACCTTCGATAAAAAACGAATTATTTTAATCGCTAGCTAGCATTCTTCCATTTAACAAAATATTGTTTTAATTTTCATTAAAACGTATGTATACTTTATAGACCTTTCTGTCCTGTTTTGTAGTCTTTAGATCGCTCAATTGTGTTGTTTACATGCACTTCGCGAAAATCTAGCTTCGCGGTGTCAAATAAGTTGCTGACTTCCACACACTTTTTATTTCGTCATCGTAAACATGTGCGCTCATTTTAACGACTGGCGTTGGTGGTAGTTCATTGAAATTGATTTAATAGCGACTATTATAGCAGAAATGGAAAAGATTGAATTGTCAATAAATAAATACAACAAATCTGATTTTATTGTTAAGAAAAATCTACATTATCATTTTGAAAAACGTACGCAATCGGACTTTTTAACGTTATTACTTGGTCGATGATGCAAAGGGCAAAGGTCATTGGTAATATCGACTATTCGTAAAACGGACATTTGCTGGGTTTTTACCCATAATATTACAAATAATTTCTGAAAACCAGACTAATTAGACTACTTCGATGCTGTTGTTAGCATTGTTGAAGTACGTTGTTGCCAGCCAGAAGATGATAATGGTGGTACAATACAACAAAG
>NW_022683792.1:2021672-2026053 GCF_011630105.1 Anneissia japonica | reverse complement strand
TAATTAGCTACATTTAGTCCAGATTTCAGAGTTACTATAGTTGGTCAAACTTATTGTCAAACAAATCAATCTATCTATTTAATATTCAGCATGATAATTACCTATATACATATAGTCTACAAGGAAAGTATTTGGTTCATTTCTGTTTTGTTTTTTGTTAACTGATGATGGGTTGAAGATAACCCGAAACATGTTTGCCATTAAATCTTCTTTATTAAGGAAATATGAAAAGATTACTCTTCGTTTGAACAAAGCCGAATTGGATTTTAATTTTTTACATAATTGCAAGGCATTCGGAGTTTTTCCTAAATATATATATATATTATATACAGTTCCGTAGCGAAGTGATATTCAAGTATTAGTCTAATACCATCCAGATGAAATTTATTTATGCAATTCTTCCTAGCGACAATGTATATGAAAACAGTAACATATCATTATTTTTTTAGAATTATTTCTAAGATTTTACATTTTAAACGACTCAAACTGTCACCCATAAAAAAAAGTATTTGGCTACTACCTCTTTTTCTACCTTTACAATGATGAACTACTTTCAGCGCGACGCTATACCTTCTTATTAGGCCTTTTCATGTATTTGTTAGTCCATAAATGTATGCGACGCTACGGACATTCATTCATTCATTGCGACGCTACGGACATTCATTCATTCACTCATACATGTATTTATTCAGCCAAATGATAGGAAATTACAGTAATAAAACATGCAAAGTTTATTAATGACACAAATGACTGAACAAGTATTGGAAAACATATCTATATACAATGGCCATGATAGACCAAGAAAACCAACGTTTATTAAAAAAAATAATCAGTTGGCTTTATAACCAACATCTATAATGTATAAACAATTGACAACCTTAATTCACACGGCATTTATGACTAGTACCGAATTACTTTCTTTTTTAGACTGGGAATTTAAGGGGAAATCAAAGCTTAGCAGTGAATTTACCAACGCCGTATGAACCGCCCATCGACAATGTAGCGGTAAGCATAACATCTGACTTTGTGTCACTGAATAATATTCATATTATGTAGAACCTGTTCTTCAATGTTAAATAGGAATGTTAAGTTTAATTTTAATTGTTAAATTGTTAACGAAAATAAATATCATTCTGTTTTAATCTAATTCTGATAATGAGAGAATGATTGAAAAATTAAGTAGACAATTGAATGAATGAATGAATGAATGAATGGATAAAGGAATGAATGAATGAATACATGAATGCATGAATACATGACTGAATAAATAAATTAATTGATTAATTGAAAATGAATGAATGAATGAAGGAATGAATTAATTATGGATGGCTAAATGGATGGGTGAATGAATTAATTTATGAGTGAAAAATTACAGTATAACCGAAAAAACAAAGAATTAAAGTAGGAATGAAAAATCAAATGAACGATTAAACGAATAAACAAATAAATAAATAAATGAATAAACGAGTGGAGGAGTAAGTGAATGAATCGGGATACTGACTAAGGGCAATACATTAATGGGTTACAGCACAAAGCTATATAATTATCTATTTACTTATAAATTTCCACATAGACAACGCTTCCCATTTGCTGTCTGAGTTTTATCTATTAGTATTGTATCGCCATTTGGTCTTGTGCGCATCTTTCTGCTGTTCTGATGGAAACATTGGTATCTTTGCGAATCTGGTCGATCCAAAGTTTGCAGGGTCCACCAGTTTTCCTCTTATTGTTATAAGATTCAGCGTAGGCTGTCTTAACATAGCTATCTCTTTCCCGGCCACTCTTGCGACGATATGACCGAAACAGAGTAGTCGTCTGTCTTGAATCTTTTGTACTAGACCTACTATTTTCCTTATATCGGTGTTGCGTGATTTATCAAGCAGGGATACCCGGCGTATTTTCCGAAGACATGTCGTTTCCAATACTAGTATCTTATTTTCATCTCATTGTCAGTGTCCATGTTTCAGCACTGATGAAGAATATGGCTATTTGGAACGATGAGCGACTTAAAGAGAAACATTTTTGTAGCAGTGCTAATGGTACGGTTTTTCAAAGGAGAAATATGATATTATAACAGTTTAACAGACATCTGAGGAACTTCAATCAATCAGTCAATTAATCAGTCAGTCCTACAGAGGCCTACATTTTATTCCGTATTACGGTTACCATATATAACAGAACAGAGGTATAAATAATTCGAAACAAGTTGAATTGGAAAAATTAAATGAAGGCATTTACATTTTTATTTCATCGGTGCGTCCATACAAAATAATGAGCGTATGATCTTTAGTCGATCATATCAAAATTTATTGTCGAAGATATTAAACCTGCTTTAGACGTTCGACATTTTTGGTAATCAGAAAGGGCTTGTATACGACCATGGAGACTAGTTCCTCCATTACGACTCATTACTTGATAGAAGTCTACAACTCGTATCTCATGCGGAAACCCATAATACTATTAGCACGCTTATCGGATTTCACTAAAGTGTTTGATATTGAGTATCGCATTGCTGTTAACAGACTTCTTAGCATGATGTTGCTTTGCTGCCAATGGGTTGTCGATTTTCATTCTGATAGAAGGATCAAATACATAAACGTTTTTCTGAGTGGGAAACTCTTACAGGTGAATTTCCTCATCATTTCCCCTATAATGTTTGTATCTTTAACAGTACGATGAACGAAGAATTTATGTTGGAATATAGTAGGCCTATCCAGGTCTGAAAAAGTATGTGGATGATTTGACACTTGGATAAAGTCGAGTTTTGGTGACCCAAGTCGATATCAAGGTGGATTAGATGCACTCTACAAATGTTCTAAGATCATTGACCTGGCTTAACCCCTCTATGTGCCATCATGTAGACGTATTTTGGACGGAAAACACTGGATATCCACATTGATAATACTCCTTTATCGATTGTGAACGAAGTTAAACTTATTGCTGTTGATTCAGTGCAATTTAAAATGGGATGCTCAAAAGTTAAACGTATGGTTAAAAAGACCAGCAATAAGTTGTTTATAAACAAACTGGACTTGACATTTCTGATCTTCTTGTTGAGTACAAATGGTATATTCGCCCGGTACTTGAATAATGCTGTGGCAGCTTGGAATAGAGGACTGTTTTGCAGAGGGCTCGTCTCGGAGATGTTCAGATTTGTATGTGCCGCTAGTTACTTGGAGTGGGGAGGACAGTACCTGGATTACGGAAGTGGATTACGGAAGTGCTCACACTGTTCTTGGACTGGAGTATCTCAGCGATCGCCGGATGACACTGTGTAGAGAGGTTGGCTAAAAAGGCCGTGTGAGCGACAAATTTCCACACTGGTTTCAGAAAGTAAAGTCCACCCAATTTATGCAGCTTCGGGAAGAGAAGAGATCGACAACCATATTTAAAATACTGTAGTCCAATACTACAATACTGTACCATATCTCACAAATTTCTTTAATTAACAATTTTTTTTTTGATAACCCACATTTCCACATTTCTTCACATGTCCTCACTTTGACATCCAGCGGTCATGTGGCACTGCCCGGGTGTGGTGGTTACTTGGTTAGTTTTGGCTTTTGTACTGTACTGCCACTTTGATGGGCTTGGCTGCGTGTGTGTAAGGCATCCGTGTGTGGGTCACCTGCAGCTTAAATGTGAGGGGTTTTTTTCCAATTCAATTTGGCTTATATTTCAACTCTTTTTTTTAAATGAATGTGTACGGTTTTTAAATTAAATTTTATTGTAAACAAATGCCACCACATTTCAGCCCTTTAGCTGCCATGGAATTTGTAGGCCTACTTGATTGTATTGTTTTTGAAATAAAAACACCGCAGTTGTTTCATCAGTTGCAGAGGAGTTATGTGGACTCGAAATTGTGACTTTCACACATTCGAGCCCTGACTTCGTGAACATAATGTTAAATACGTTACGTAATTACCTATTTTATTAATCAAATTAAGTCGATACTAATTACCACGTTCTGACGTTTGGCCTATATTGATTTTAATTTCATTGCTGGAATATTATGTTAAATATTAAGCGGCCCGTAATCGCATTTTCTATGAATACACAGACTATGGTAATCGGTTCATGGTTCATGGTTCATGGTGGAACTATGAGATGTACAGTTAATTTTCTTTTCATTGGGCAGCAAGTGTACGCACCTTATGCCCCTCCTCCCTGGATAATTGCTAAGGCCCCACAAGATGACAGGGTGTATAAACGTACGTATTTTAACACGTGTTTATGGAATATACATTATATATATATATATATATATAAAATAACACTGCAGTTGTTAACATAAACGCCGGACACTTTGACATAATTTGAGACATGTACATTTATTTAACGAAATTTTCGGCAGCACCTGCTGCCTTCGTCAGCGTAAGAG
>NW_022683792.1:1968491-2021374 GCF_011630105.1 Anneissia japonica | reverse complement strand
ACATAAGTATAATTATGTTTGTTTTGTACACCTTTTAATTTATCTTTTAGACCTATAATTCTTTCGTTTTCTATAATTTACATTAACAAAGATGAGTGAAGAAAAGAATTGAGTTTTACCTGTACCTCATGTTTCAAACACATTCTCACGTTAAGGGCATCATATAAACAAAAAAAAAACCTGTAAAATGCTTACAATAGTGTTAATTCTATTGTCTGATATCACATGGTTATCGAATCGGAGATAAATATTCGTTTTATGGTGTTGGTGTTGTTTTCATTCTTTCATTTCTGGTTTTCATTCTTTCATTTCCCAAGTAAATTGCTCACATATTAATTAAGAAATTGGTTGAATTTTTGTTATTTTTACGCTACGTCTTTTATTTTATTTCAGGAAGAACAAGAAGAAGAACATAGAAGGCATTATGAGGCACTGCATGAGTATACCAACATTTTAAATAACTTACCCCTAAGCAATAGCGATAGGAGTATTGCAGATAGACTCAATTTTATTAAGACTGAAATACACAATCTAGTAAGTCGATCAAACATTTAGTATTTTTAAGGGAAAGTAGATTTTTGTCCGTCTCTGAATTGTTATAGTGTTAATATTTAAAGTTGGAGTTGTACCTTATCTTATATAATATAACCAGGGGCAGATCTAAAAATTATAATGGGTAGGGGAGGGGGATGCGTCGTACGAAGAATAAATAATAATAATAATAATAATAATAATAATAATAATAATAATAATAATAATAATAATAATAATAATAATAGACACACAACAGTTTTTGACATTGTCTATAATAGTATTTTCAGCCTTAACAATTATCTCAAGGGAGATTAGGCCCCCTGGTCACCTCATGAGCGGAAATATTGATATGCAAGGAGCCACCAACATTTTCTTTCCCCCGGACCCTTGGACTCGTCGTTACGCCACTGAATTTTCGTGTGCTTGCTGAACACGCGCGTATTCCTGTTTTGATTGGTTGGTAGGTTGTTTGATTGGCACTTCGGAAAGGTCTATTATTACCAGGGAACAATGAAATTTCACTGTTCCCTGATTATTACGAACTATGAATGAAGCAACACACATTCAATTCCTCCTCACAATAAATACCTCTTTTTGCTCTAGCAAAGGAATGTCAGTAAGGGATCGATAATTCAATCAGTAATTTATTGTGATAAAAAAACTGTGGTGGAAGATTATTAGGTATTTAAACAGTTGACAAAGGGGTTTTTTGTGTAGTACCACCTAATGTATTCAAAAGACATTGTTCTTACTACATTACTTTTTGCAATAAAAGTAATCAATATGTTAAGAATATAGAAATAAATCTTTATGTAATCAATTGTGTTCATGGAATATATAAACTGTTAATGATTGCCAAAATTCAGATTTTTATAATAGAAAGATAGCGCATAAATATTTTTAAAATATCTGAAGGCGCTTAAGAGCTGATAGAGGTAAGCGTGGTAGAAGGTGTGTCTAGTAATATGTACGCATATCTCGCCCTCACCGAGTCCTCCCATAATAGAAAGATAGCGCATAAATATTTTAAAAATATCTGAAGGCGCTTAAGAGCTGATAGAGGTAAGCGTGGTAGAAGGTGTGTCTAGTAATATGTACGCTCCCCCCCCCCCCCACACCCCCACAAAAAAGAAAAAAAGAGAAAACGCTCACATTCCTCATTCGCCTCCCCTCACTGGAAATGTTTGAAGCAAAACAAAAGTACGCTCAAGTAGGGTTAAGATCACCTTAGTTTTCATAATTGCTTTCTTTGTTTAATATTACCTTAAAACAGTGCTAAGTTTACTGTCTGATATCTCATACGCCTAATTAATTGATTTTTTTTTTAAAGATATACCGCATGGCGTTTGCGGTGTCTTTTTCATTCTTTCATTCTTTAAAAACATATCTGGTTGGAAGTACCAGTGGAGGTACCCAAGTAAAGATAGCACTTATTTTGTTGGACCGTTGGACCAGTTGGCGGATCCCAGTGGCATATACGCCCGCCCCCTCCCCAAAATAGCTTGCATCCTCCATTCGCATCCCCATGACTAGAAATGTTCGAGGCAAAACAAAAATGCGCTCAAGTTGTTAAAATCACCTTATTTTTCCAACTAGCTCCCCTCACATCTCCCCCTCACATCTCGCCCTCACCGAGTCCTCCCACTTCACCTCTCCGTATCCCGTACCGGGAGGTTAGTAGGAGGCTACACGTTCTGAAGCTTAGAGTTTAGTCATTTTGAGTTCACACTTGTTTATTGATATTGATTTTGCAGCTAAGGGGACGAGCACCCCATTTGGCACCCCCTGGATCCTCCACTAGGGATTAGTATAGGCTTTACATGATACCCATCGTATATAATTATGCATTATGTTTTTCTTTCAGGCAGTTGCTTCACCATCATGGGGTACATTTACACCACCTTCTACGACGGTAAGCAGTTTTGTTCAGAATCATCCTTCACATCTGGCGCCCGCAATCTTGGAGTATGTTCTACAAAAACTGAACAGTTACATAAATAATGGTTTATCCATTACTGTCCACAAATATACGCTGCCCAGCACTCCATAAACTAACTAATCCGTTTACCTATAATTGAATCCAGGACACCATTGTTAAACACTCAGTACTTATCCTTGATAATGTGTTAATCCAATTAATATAGTGAGATAACCTAACGTTAGTTTATCGAGGGCGGGTTGAGCTAATGAATCCCCAAGGTAGAGTTGGAACTTTATGTTAAGACATTTTGAGACTGTTGTCATCATTAAGCGCTGGGTCGGAGGATAACAACGACCGATTTCGATTCAAGATTCAAGATTCACTTTATTTTGTCTTAGGCCTACATAAAATGTGAAAGACCTATTTGTTTTCCTGGGTACAAGAATATCATATAGGCCTCTAAACTTAATTTAGGTCTGCTGCATAGTACCGTAGACACTTTGTAATCAATAGATGAATAATAACAGTGCTCCAATAGGACCATACTGTATATGATAATGTTAAGACACTTTGAGGCAGTTCTTGTCATAAAGCGGTTAAGGTCACGGACGGTATATATGACCTTAGACCTCTCTCTCACTCCATATAAATACGTACCGTATACAGATCTATAAACATATTCATATACATATGTATATAATCACATTTAAAGGCCTTTAAAGGATTTTTTAAAAAGATGACTAATAGTGTAAAATATTTAAGGCCAATATATTAAGCTATATTTAGGGCTATATATATTATGTATATGAACATATTATATATATATAGGCCTATATAATATATATATAATCACATTATATATATATATATATATATATCTAGATGTGTATAAGAGACAGTATATATATATACCAATAATTTCATTATTAGTTAACACATTAACGTGATGACGAGTGGTAAAAATGATCCTTAAAATGATATTTATATTAATATGGACCTATTTAAATATTTATTATTTATTTATGAGAAAACAAAGGTCGGAAATGTTGAGATAATTTGTTTTTCTACAGAATAGACCAACACACATTGTATTTTGAATGATAACATTACAAATAAATGCACTTGATATATTATGAATTGTTTCTATTTCTATCGAAATTGATAGAATCATTTTCAGATAGCTATACGGTATAATTACGTTGTCTTTAAGGCAAGCATTTTATTTATAAATTTCTTTCAATTTCTGTTGCTGAATGTCCCGATCAGTAGCCAGTACATTATGCGCGCGTACCGATTGAACCAATTTTCCAAAACACATTAATAATACCCATTCGCACGTGGGTAGCTTATAAACGCACAACATAAAGAATGCTTGGGCGGATGCAGATTTGGCGGTAGGGGGTGCGTGTAGGGCGCATATCTGTTTTGGAAGGTGGGGGATTCAACACCCACTATGGTTGGGGCTGAGACGCAAAAATTTGAGGAAATAGTACCTGTAGATGGCTGGAAATGACACTTTTATATTGTAAAATTTATCATCATCACATCACCATTACCGTATATAATCTGAATGAAGCGCCAACAAATTCACATGATCTTTTATCAGCGAATTTCGGAAACCACAGAAAGCTAATTAACGTGTGTGATGTATAATAGAAAATAAAACTTAAAAACATGGTCTTTGTATAGTATTTACTTTATAATGTATGCACTTTACCTACTTGGAAGCCGTGAGTCCACAACTACTTCAGTCCAACCATGGTTGGGGCTGACGTGAGAACATTTGAGGAAATAGTACCTTTAGATGGCCGGAAATGACACTTTTATATTGTAAAATAAAATTCATCATCATCATTATATAGTCTAACTGAAGAGCCAGAAAATTTCTCATGATCTTTAATCAGGGATTTTCGGCAATCACAGAGATTTGAATATGACAGAAGTACCATAGAAAATAAAACTAAAGAAACACTTTCTTTGGAGTATTTAATTTACTTGACCTACCTCAAATCCGTGAGGCCACATCCACCTCAACCCCACCATGGAGGCTGAGGTAAGAAAATTTGAGGAAACAGTACCTCTAGATGGCCGGAAATGACACTTTTTAAATAGTAAAATTCATCATCATCTTTCACTTCACCATTATATAGTCAAAATGAAGCGCCAACAAATTCCTATTATCTATTATTAGCTATAAAATAAGATGTACTCTGATTGTACAGCGCTCTTTCGTTAAAACCTGGGTCATTTATGCAGTTTAATTCAACAATTTTCAGGCATCTTCTTGACTCACGAAAAGTGAGAGTGAACCTTTCTCCTTAAAAACATGTAGTGGCGGGGGTAGGGAAACGTGTGTGAGAGACCACACCACCTCGCCCAAACATGGTTGGCGCTGGGGTAGAAACATTTTGAGAAAATTGGCCTCTGGGTGCCCGGAAATTGCACCCTCCTACCTTGTGGAATGATACGTTGTGGAATGATGTGAACATGTATCTACAAGAAGCGCCTCTTTACGGCTGCTAGGTAGTTCAACACAATGACGCTGCAAGTTATGGGTTATTCTCCTACCCTACCTTTATCTTAAAAAACATTACCAATAATTCACATCAGCAATACAATGCAACAATTATTTTTCTTCATACAAAGGTGGGGGGGGGGGGGGTTGCGATCGCACCGTCAGCCCCCCCCCCCCCCCACTGCATCCGCCCCTGGAATGTCTACTCATTTTAGATTTGATAATTAAGGGATTTACTTTAATACAGTACATGCGTTTACACAAACGCACTGCACATTAACACACTTTAAAATCCCTTTTAAAGACTAACTTAATATGAAGGTCACGAATATTAAGATAAACTTCATAATCTCTTTTGAATGACACAATTAATCCACCGCTCAGCTACTATCATTAAAGAGCTCTTGCATTGACCACATATTGTAATTAAATCATTCAATTGTGTTTATTAAAGTCATTAATGTATTCTGAAAAAAAAAATCCACATCCATTGCTACCCAAGGGTTGGATATATAGTAGTAGGCCTATGTAACCCTATTTACGTCTGCGCTCGCACCTTGTTAGAAAATGTAGACGGTCAACTAATACGTTATTCTCTCGTAACTATGCCACTTTAACGAGCGTTCCGTTTTCACTATTCATATTTACATACCGCTCGTGTTCGGATATTACATAGGCTCATTTACAGGTGAATATTGCCTGTGGCTAGATCTGATAACCGAGCTGCTGTCGCTTATCTTGATGAATATAAAGACAGAAAACGATGAGCATAACAAATCAGTGTGAATTATCTCTCTGGACTTGCAGATGAACCATGCTTGATTAGGAAGAACCCTGTAAAAATATACTATTATACGATTATCTCAACAGGTCCCGGATCATAAATCGTAGCGTGAATATTAATTCCACTAACCTCCCCTGTCGGTATATGAACGTTGGCTACATAGTGTTGTACTAACTGTAGCAAAATGAAAGGTTGCATTATTTTTGCTATATTTTCTAAAAATTGGATATGTTTTAGAATAGACATCACTGAATATAAAAAGTATGTGTAAACTTTTTTTCATGCGGAAGTGGGTGGGGGGATGTAGCCAACAATTTCAAAATGGCTGCCATTTTTAAACATATTATTACCAATAATTGTACTTTTATGACATTAAAAGATGCTAATACGCTAAATATTCTTTCACATAGGAAACAATAAATACAAAATAATATTTTACCTCAAATTTTCAAAATTCAAATCCAAAATGTCACCGGGAACGTCACAAGCTTATAATTCAAAGTAAAGTTCTAAATTTTGGAAATTTTGCCTGAAATTGAACAAGGGCGGATCCAGAATTTTTCAAACGGGGGGAAGGGGCATCTCTATTCTTTTTTTCCTTATTTCAATACATAGGCCTAACATTAATATGTACTGACATTTAAAAACAATATTGTCAAAACGCTATTTTGACACTTGACACACTCTTCTGCTGACTTTATTACGTTCAAACAGATGTTTGAACGTAATTAATTCACTGTGAAGAATATCTGTTGTTTCATGGGCTTAATTCAATGTGAATATTTACGGTAGTAGGATAACTTACCGTACTCGCACGAATAAGCGTCCGGGCTCTTAAAATGCTTTTTTTTTTTTTGCACTGTCTGAGTGTTTGATATTGACCTAAGAAGTATGTGATTTCACTCTGCAGGGGCGCTTATTCAAACGGGGCGCTTATTTGCGCGAGTACGGTAGAATAAAACGGTACATGAATTTGTTATATTATTATTATTATTATTATTATTATTATTATTATTATATTATTATTGTTGTTGTTTTTTGTTATTATTGTGATGAAAAATTAACACAAACAGTACACAAATAGGTCAATGAAGGCAAAATGGTTGTTAAACGAACAGACATGTAAAAATATTTATTTTATTTATTTTTTTTTATTCCCCGACGGAATGTACTCGTCTTCCCCGACGGGGGAGCTAGGTTTCCCCGACGAGGGGGATATAGCCCCCTCAGCCCCTCCCCCTGGCGCCACCATTGAGGGAAACTCTCCCGACAGGCAGGGCAAGACTTATACTTCGGCGCGTAGCGCCATCCGAGGACTGTTGTCAGCAGTAGATTGGGGAGGTTTAGGAGGTGCTTCCTAAACCTCCCCCGCCACTGCATCGATCGATGTGGATGAGGGATACGAGATCTAAAATTTGTTTCATTTAGCTGAAGATAGTTATCATCCTCCCTTTATTCCTAACCATTGACCATAACAAAAATCTTTATTTCATCATCAAAATAACAGAAATTCTTTTTTGGTCCGATGAATTGTGGCCAAGAAGGGGCATAAGTCTCCTCACACCTGCTGGTGCTGACTCTACGATGACTATATAGGCCCAATTTTCGGTGGGAGTGGTGCGTTTTGCGAGGGGAGCGAGCCTTAAGCGGTTGACCTGGGGCTGCCAGAACCCCGGCGGAGTCCAGCGGCAGAGCCCATGGTGAGGGCTTGGGGGAGCTGGAGAGGCCACCGGAAGTTCCGACAAATTAGCATAGTCTTATATGATGGATTTCTGAAACCCATAATTCGTGAATATTCTATTTAAATTTGCTTTCATTTGGGTGTTGTTAGGGATCTGAAGAAGTAACATTTTATGCCATATATCTGTAGGCCTACAGATAACATTGTTCATATGGATCAATCTGCAATCACTGGAGCTATCTATTTCAGGCCTGATAGGAAGCAAATAATTATTATTGGTCCGGCCAACGAGAAAAACCCCCAGGCCCTCCCCCAACTTTATCCAAGATAACGTGACTTACCAATGGCGGCGTCAGATGATCCAGATCTTAGCCCTACCATAGTTGGTGGGAAAATTTATAAAAAGGTAGAACCTGATGTCCAAAAATGGCCTATAGGCATTATTCATACTAGTTTTACCCAAGAGCAGAGGGGACATTAGGGGCAGATCTGAATTTAGGGGGTGGGGGGAGGGAGGTAAAACAAAATGTCCAAAATCCCCACAAAAAAGGAGTGGGGGAGGGGTCCAAAAATGTTGATTCCTAGACGGCGAGCTTTCTCGACTTCTGAGGAGTCTTTTAATGACTTTTAAGCTTCAAAATTCAAGCTTTTCCACTCTTATAAACGATCAGGTAAATTTTCTCATTCTTATTACAGTAAATATGGTACTATCATAGGCCTATTATGTGTGTACTGTTATGTTTCACACCGAAATGACCAGGCTACACAATACAGAATACAGAAACAAAATTGAGTAGTTGCATACGTACAATAACCCCAAAAAGAAAGGGGTCAGGGTCCTCACTTGGGAACGTTTTGATTTCTAGATGGCGAGAAATGAGCTTTCCCGACTGTTCTAATTTTCCCATTAAAAAAAAAATCGGCCTCTGATTATATCTTTCTAGATCGCCGAAAATGGCACTCACAGACTTAGGCCTAAATTTTAATACAATTTCTTTTTTATCGCCATTATTTTCCTTTTACTTCGAAAAATTTAGGGTGGGGAGGTGACTGGGCCCCTTGAATCGGCCATTGAAAACTGTACACAGAAGTTAATATTATTTCTTAATACTGACCTAATCAAGCTATTCGTATATTTTATGTGAAATAAAATGTATTTCTTGCGAAATCGTAAAAAAATATATTAACTAAAATAATACATTACTACTCCAGGTTGTTTGAACACTGAAATTCGAGGTTGTGTATGGAACCTCATCAATAGTTGTTATGAATAGGCCTATATCGAATTTAATACATTCAAACTGAATATTTTAAGGTGACACAGGGGGTTAAGCAATTTGTTTACTATCACCTGTCTTATTCTATATACTATTGACTACAATTACCAGTTTGAACATAACCTAGGAGTTCAAACTGGTAATTGCCAAACAGGTCTTTCTTGGGCAGACCATGTGGCCCTACTGGCAAATAATGGCAGTGAACTACTTCAAAGCATAAACTAAGCTTAAGCCACAACGAGTGTAATGTTTTGATCACAGGAAACAAGGGCGTCGATCCGTAATTGAAATTTGGGATGGGGGGGGGGGGGGGAACGAATTGTATTTATTTTATTTATTTTCACACTACATTTTCAAAATACAGTGACTGATTCAGAAATTCGAAGTAGAGGGGGTCCAGGGAGGGACTTTTACAAATGGAAAGTGTAAACCACAGGCCTAACATGGTTGGGGCTGAGGTAAAATAAATTATGATTGTGGCACCTCTAGTTGGCCGGAAATGGTACTCTCAGACTTAATTTCAATATAATTTTATTTTAACTCCACTTCCACTGAAATACTCATCATAAAAAAACTATCCTGGTAATCATAATCATGCCTGCTTATATATTTAGTGCAAACTAACATTCATAAAAGTAACGACTTATTAGGCCTATCTACTGATTAGCTTGTGACGTATTTGAACCATGAAAAACAAATAAAATAAACTTAAAACGGTCACCCTAATTTAGTCTCTTTGCATGTACAGTACTTTTAACATCAAGAGGTTTTTCCTTTTCTCCTCTTTTTGAATTTCACTTTTTTTGTACAAATAGTATTGCGACTGCAATATTGTGAATGGACATACTACGGTACCATCTAATTTATGATCAAACATGACTAGGGAGTAGGAAGCACACACAGCATTAGTTAACATTCTTATTTCACAAACATAAGGTGATTTACTTATTAATTTATCATTATCACGACATCATATAGCAAGATTGCGTCAATGTAACATCGGAGTTCGTAAACTTGTAGTACCACTACTTAAATAATTCGAAATAGATAGACCTATCAGTGTCAAAGGCTGTATAATTATAACGGCTAGGCCTATATAAAATTCAATTTATTAACTATAACTTTTTGAAATTAGGAAAAATAAGAATCTATGTATGCAGATTAAACACATATACGGGTATTAATAAATACAAAAGAACATCGTTAAAAGTAGAAATTGTACACTTTGAGTTTGTAAAAATGTTGGCCTAATAGGTTTACATGCTTGCAATTTTAACAACGCACAGTACAATAAATTTAGCCTCTGATAACCGTTACACCCATAAAATCCATGGAGTGGTTACTGAGATGGTTACGAAATGTACAAACAATTGCGAAACGCACCGCACGGAACAGAGCACAAGTGAACAGACTAAATTATTGACAGTCATTGGTAATTGTTGTTGTTCTTTCCACTCGCTTTGAAAGGTGAGATTTTAACTATAGAAGAGTGGTGGAAAGTGGGGCCCTTACGAAAATATGGATTTGGATCTTATAGCAATTCCTATAGGAATTAAGAGAACTTTAAAAGATCCAATAGGAATATTTTTCATATTAAAATTCATATTGGAATTTTCAAATTTCCAATAAAACATTTTATAGGAATAACTGGTAGAAATTCAAATAGGAATAATTCTTACAGGATTCAATTAAATTTCTTATTTGATTCAATAATAATTTTATACTGATTCAAAATTGAAACATTCCAATCAAATTCAAATTGGACTAATTATAAGAATTCATATAAGAGTCAGTAATAATCACTTACATGAATTTATATTACATTCAATAGAAATAAGATATATAAATTCTTATTGGATTCAATAAGGTTTCTAATAAGAAATCAAATAGCTTTTAATGATAAAGAAATCTTAAATGATAAGAAATCTTATTTGATTCAATATAAATAAGTGAACAAATTCCTATTAGATTCAATGAGATATTCAATAACAATAGGAATATTTTTTTCCTATTAAAAATCCTATTGGGATTTCTTAATTTCCAATAAAACATTTTATAGGAATAACTGATAGAAATTCAAATAGGACTAAATAGGAATAATTCTTACAGGATTCAATTAAATTGCTTACTTGATTCAATTTCATACCACTGATTCAAAATTAAAACATTTCAATACAATTCAAATTGGACTAAGTATAAGAATTCACATAAGAGTCAGTAATAACCACTAATATGAATTTATATATTACATTAAATAGAAATAAGTTATATAAATTCTTATTGGATTTAATAAGGTTTCTAATAAGAAATCAAATAATTTTTAATGAGAATAAATGGTAGGAAATCTTATCTGATTCAATAGCAATAAGTGAACAAATTCATATTATTATTAATAAAAATTTAAATGGTAGGCATAAAAATAAATGAATATAAATCTTATTCAATTCAATCAGAATAACAACAAGATTTCATATTATATTTAATAAAATTTCTTATAGAAACTATATTTACAATAAGAAAAATATGGGTAGTGGCACCGAAGGGGCCCCTAAGGATCAGTGGCCCTTGGAGCAAATTTTAAGAATAGGCCCCTCCAGACGCTCGGAAATGGCACTCTCGGACGGTAAAAATGCTTTTTCAAAGCAGTGTTTCTCGACAAAATTTTTAAATTCCTCCCGATGGCACCCTCATATGCTCCTCCTCCCTTACACACCCCTGAGGCGGATGCAGGATTTTGCGGTTATGGGGTGCTTGAGGGTCCACCTCACTGCCCTCCACCATGGTTGGGGCTGAGGGAATAGACATTTTGAGAATAAGGACCTCTCCGGCGTTGATCCAGAGTTTTAGCTCGGTTTCCAAGAATCGCTTACCCTATCGCCGACAGTCTAGTCGTGTTAGTTGTGGTCACAGACGAATCGTGGTGCCTTTACGATTGCGCAGGGCAGCTAGCAATTCGTTTGCGTCTGCAACGCATTCGGAAAAGTTGAACCAGGTTCAACCAGGTACTGCCGGCGACTGTCGCTGATGGGATGAGCGATTATATGGAAACCGAGCTTTACCCGGACTATCGCACATAATGGGTTTCCTGAGTGGGCGGGTTCATGGGAAGAAAGCGTAATGTTTCCTTGTTCCGTCGCTGGAAGATTATTTTAGACGTTGGGGTGGTGGTTTGCAGTAGTCTTAGGGTTCTCCGAGCTTCGCAAATTTTGTTTTTTCTAGATGCAGAGAAATGCTCTTACGTGCAATACGAGATTTCTATTGATGAATGAATACACACTGAATTAATAGATTTTCCCCATTTTAGCATGGACAGTTAATAATTGCGATGATGAAGATGATGATGATGATGTGATGATGATAAGGAGGAGAAGGCATCATAGCAGGTGACGGCAGGCTCCTATGCAAGGTTAATTAACAGGCCCTTTGATATGAGTGTCAACCGAGGCACGTATCCCGAGTTCGTCGTCACATTTTCAATGCACACAATCGGACAACAGTAATTATCTATAAGTTATATATAATCAGTACATTCTCGACTGTCATGAAAATATCTTATATCTAAAAAATTACGTTATATGCATGCTCGGAAGCGGAAATTTTAACCTAAAAGTTTGATATATGTTTCATGTTGTTTGTTAAATGGTCTTTAATGATACTATATTCTAATATGACCACAACATAAGGAAGAACACTTTGTCACCTACAAAGTTCAGACCCATATACATTTATATTTCCTTAGGCCTAAATCATAAGGAAGTCCGCTCTATATCCAAATTTCAGAAAAAGGTACGTTTTATGCATGCTTCGTCGTGGGAATTTTGTTTTTTGTTGTTTGCTAAATGGTCTTCTTTAAAAATATAAGTCTAATATGACCACAACATAAGGAAATTCTTTAAATAGTTTTTAGTAGATAGTACAAAGAATTATGATTGTTTATCAAAATCATTATACACATGTCCCGGCAGGGGACAATTGATATGATGTCTTCCTACTTTGAAAAGTTTGAGGAACGTATCCCTCTGTTTCCCACTGATCGATTTTGGTGTCTGAGAGCATATCCGCCCCAGCTCCCACCATGGTTGGTGAACAACCTCTGAATGCCCCAAAAAAATGCTAACAACCTGTAAAGCCACTACCCTTCATTAAATGCAGCCACAAGATTTAAAGTTAGAATGGAGATATAGTTGTCATCAGGTTGCCATGTTTTTGTTTTTTGTTTTGTTTTGTTTTTTTTACTTATATATTTATTTATTTTTTTAAATAATTTTTATTTATTTATTTATTGTCTTATCGATTTTTTTAATATACGGAATTTATTCTTATTGATTAATTTTTACCAACATTAATTTATTTTTGCACATCGATTTCTCTTAAGCTTAATCATATATTACTTTCTGCATCTTTTCTTTGTTACATGCATACCCGGCACAAGGTCTCAATCTTTTAGGGAATATGCCTTCGTCCATACATTTTAATTTTAATTATATATAATGTACCTTGGCCCATATTTTTATTTTAAAATTTGTTTATATTTATTTATTTGCTTTGTACTTTTTGCTCTCTCTTTCATTATTGTTGTTTTTTTTATGGACGAAAATAAATGTCTTCTGAATTGAATTGAATCTTTAGAATTGAAAAGAGTCTATCTTTATGGTAATATGGCGGCCGAAAATAGCAGCTGGCAAACCTGTAGAGCCTCACCCCTCCCCATACCGCTTACATTGACAGACACGAGATTTAAAGTTAGTGGGGACTATAGTTCTTACCTTGCTCAGTATAGTTCATACCGCTTACATTGACAGAAACGAGATTTAAAGTTAGTGGGGACTATCATACCTTGCTCAGCCCACCAAATAGAGACAAATGTACGTATATTGCGAAAATGATAAACTGTTCAAAATTTAATTTCTATTTAGTGCCATAACTAGATGAATTAAGTTGCTTATTCTCCATGAATTAATGAAAGGAACAGAAATACATTATAATACAAGGTGTAGTGAATTTTCTCTATTAGAACACGAGTTGTACAATAATAATTTTGAGCAAATATGGCAATTGTTTTTCTCAGGAAATCTTAAAATCAAACTTGTAATTGCATTGGGTAATACTGATTTGTATATCCATAATCATAAGTGGAAATTAATTATTCAAATTCTGGATTAGTACAGCAAAGCATACCATAACATTATTTTAAGTACAATCTGATTCTTAATATGTACAGCATTGCAAGATTTTTAATCTTATTCTAAGCACTTTTATACCGTTTTAACCATCTTACAAATTTTATTATACAGTTTTACGAATTTTAATCCAAATTTTACCCCTTCACACGTTTTACCCGTTCCTGTGTTACTGGTATTTTAAATAAATTGAACGGTTTTAAATGCTTAGGTTAAGACTATTTGATTTTAAATATCACTGCATATTTTATTGAAATATCTTTTTAGCTTTTTGTAGATGTGTGTCATTTTTAAGTCTGTTGTTAATTATCGTGTTTTTAGTCTGTGATTTAATGGGAACCCACCGCATGGCATGTGCCACTGATTCAAAAGTGTAGTTTTCAAATAAAGTTATTATATTGATGTTCTAAGATTTCTTTATTTGTAACTGCTTTTGAGACATATTCCCCTACTATCCAACTCCCACTCTCTCTACCCCGAAGAGTAATAGTATACCAGCGTCCGTCGGAAATTTCCTACCAACCTCAGCTCCACTCCGTTAAGGCTGAGGTGAGCAATTTTTTAATTAGACACCTCTAGATACCCGAAAATGGTATCATAAGACAGTAAAAATAGTGTTCTGTTCTCCGACGGAGGGTCCTGGCGCTGGATTTATTAATCTCAGCTTAGCAAATGTCTTAAGTCAAAAAAGTTAAGATGTACTTAATAAATATCTTAAGCTGATTTATTACCCAATTTTAGCGAAATCTTGGCTTAAAAATCGTCTTAGATGGTGCCAACGTAGGCCTAAAATCGATTTTGAAGCTAAGCAATATGGATAAATTTGACTTAAGCAAAAAAAGGACTTATGACGAATTCAAGCTGATTTCTAGTTTGATAAATGTGTTTCCAACTTCCGAAATATAGACTTTTTGCATCTTATTCTTACCAGGTGCGGATCCAGAATTTTATAAAACGGGAAGGGGGGGGGGGGGGGGGGGGGGGAGAACAACATCTTCAGGATACTAGATAAGTGGGTAGAGCTGTAGCAGTGTAGGGTTCCCGGTAAGGGTACGGAGGCGCCGCCGACGTTTTCAGGTTCTGGCCTATTTAAATGTATTCTCACTCATGTTCCACTAAGTTGATATACGTGATTTCAACAATATACCAATATATGCCTACATATTATTGTTATGACTATCATTTACTAACACTAAATAATACAAACAGCGATTGATACTGGTAATCATGAATATTACCCCAAAACAAACACAAAAATTATATAATGGCGATCCAAAAAATTGGAAATAGAGGGGGGGGGGGGATGGAGGAACTTTTACAAATGGAGAGTCCACACCACCTCGGCGCCACCATGGTTAGGGCTGAGAAAAAAATACTATTATGAAGGCACCTCTAGAAGGCTGGAAATGGCACTCTCATACCTGATAAATTATAATTTTTTTAGGGGGCGGGGTGGATTTCCCCCTTGAATCTGTCGCTGTTAAAAGTCGAGTTATATTGTGATTCTCATCTGAAATATTTAATAAAGCTGGTATTGGTCACTTGAATACAAAATTAAGCTAAATAGATAATTGTCAACATAATGCAGTGGTGGATTCAGGAAATCGAAATAGAGAGGGCCTGGGGAGTGACTTTCACAGATAGAGGGTCTAGATCACCTCAGCCCCACGATGGTTGGGGTAAGAAAATTTATAATTAAGGAGCCTCTAGATGGCCGGAAATGGCACTCTCATACTTTGAATATAATTTTCATTTTATTCTTTATTATTAAAATAATTTTGAAAATTTTAAGAGGGTGGAGGGTCCCACTTGAATCCGCCACTGCTGAAAGTGGAGTTATATTATGATTTCTCATCAGTAATATTTAATAAATAAAAAGCTGTGGTAATGTTCAGTTTGATATAACGTTAAGCTAAAAAAATATTTGTGACGAGGATGCTTCTACCATGACCCCACCCTGATTCACATATCGTACTGCATTCATGTGTGTCTGTGCATATACAATTTCCGTTGATACAGTATTGTTCAATATAAAAAAAGACACTTTTGATACATTCCGTATAAATTTTTTAATATAACTGTATTTTTTTTAAACATAGCAGGTAGTTGAAATCTACTTTGGCTTACAAAAAGCATGCTAACCTATCTAGGTTGGAAGATCAGACAAACTAGGCTTTAATTATAGCCCAACTAGTTTTCAATTAAATAAATTATACACGCCGGCCATCTAGGAATCAAAATTTTCCTGGGGGAGGACACCCGGACCCCCGGACCCCCTTTCATTTTGGGTTTTTTTTGGAAACATTTTGAACCCCCTCTTCCTGGATCTGCCCCTGGGATGCCTAGTAGAATGTAAACATTCAGATTGTAGCTGCATGCATTTAACTGATTCTAACATATGGGAATGGCACTTTAAAGTTACTCGCAGATGTGTAAAATAATTGCAACAAAACTGAAGGAGATAGCATCTCAACAATGAGTTGATAACGAATCTCAAACAATTTCTAAAAACATAAAATTCTGACAATATTTTGACTGTTATGAAATATAATGCTAAGCATATATATAACTTCATGATATATCGTTGAATGAGAAAAATAAAAAACTGATGTGATAGTGTAAACCTATTTTATCTGATAAATTAGGCAAATTATACATACATACATATATATATATCTTTCATGTGATTAAATCAGTAGGTAGACGCAGACAAAATAAACTGCTACGATACTTTGACTTGTAGGAGACATAGAAATATTTATTAGCGAAATTTTCGGCAACTCCTGTTACCTTCGTCAGCGCATGAGTATCAATGATACTCATGCGCTGACGAAGAAGACCTGTCTTAAATCTTCAAAGGTACAATATTTTATTCAACAGTGTTAACGGCTAACTTCCTTCAATATCATATATATATATATATATATATAAATCAGTAGGAGACATAGAAATATTTATTAGCGAAATATTCGGCAACTCCTGTTACCTTCGTCAGCTACTACTTCCTACTGATTTATTCCTACGATGAGACATACGTGGATCCACATCAACAACACCGATCGAATATGAATTTATATATATATATATATATATATATGTACATAATCATCTGTTTATTATATAGTGAAAAAAATAAATATTGACAAAAATGAATAGAATTATTCTCTGAAATACTACTGTATACCATATACAGTATATCACTTAAAATATTTGCAAGTACCGTAGTGGTAATATAGCCATTACCCATTTAACAATACAGTAACGCTCTGTCCACACAATAACGCCTTCTGCAACACATTTGCGTGAATTGCCCATACATGGGCATGATCATGTCATACCAAATCCCTATATGGGCATAATGTCATAACATACCAATATATTACACAACATACACAGAAGCAAAACCTATAAAGGCTCATGCAATAAATTACATCAGAGTCAGTCTTTTCGTGGGGTAATAACATGTGATGGTGGACGGAAAGGGACATGAGAATGTGGGCTTATGGTAGGTAAAGGAAGTGTAAATCTTCACTGCAGTTCCTATAAACAAAAATGTTTGTGTAAATCTTTTTATAAACTGGTTCCCATTGATTTTGATACTTATGATAAACATAACGGTCTAAAAATCATGCTGAAACAGCACGTTTTCAGTAGTGTATACTTCTTGAATACCTAGGTACATCAATACAGTACTTTCTTTTCGAAACATACATAACACAAAAAAAGAAGGCAGTAAATAGGGTGGTTTTGGTATTAAGGCAAATATTGGTTCTTAGAGTTGAGGTTGTCTGTTGTGATGGAGGCATTTTAAGATCATTTATCATGGTGAGCTATTAAATTTATGTCAGTCTGAAGTATTTAAAAAAAATCATAATTATTCTTTGTCTGTATGAGCATGCTTTTGAGCACTAGTCAGCAGTTTCTTACACCATACTATTTCAATTAAGAAAAAAATTACTGGCGAGCAGAAATAATTTTCCTCCACCTAAACTCATATAAAAAAAGGAAGATCATTAAGGGAGGAACACCAGTTCATTATACAGTATACTCGTGTACAAAGCAACTGGCGTATAAGACGACCCCTGACTACGAGACGATTTTTGTATGTAGGGTGTATAAAACGACTCTTGTTTCATCCTCGGAATTCCTACTTTTTGCTGCTTTTTATGGTCTTGATACTGCATCCAGTTGGAAAAAAACGGTGCCAAATGTAGGGCCAATCTTCCAAGTAACAACATTTTATAGGCTTTTAAATGTTCATCAAAATCTTATTTTCACGCTTTAATTGCATTCATTCATGCTAACAGTTGTTAGCTCTATTTCAGTAGAAAATTTTTGCGTTACAGACAATAAGAACATAAAGCTTTGTCTACACTATCAAATTTCATCAACAAAGCGTCACATAAATGTAATGAAACATAGAGTTTAACACGTTCAACTTTTTTTGATACAATTTGATAATATGTGATATGACATCATCGTACCCATATATGGGCACATCATATTTTTTTTTGTCACATAAAATTTGATAGTGTAGACAAAGCTGAAGTCAAACATGATTTGAAAAAAAAACAAGACAATCCCGTTTTTCAATATTGTAATTTGCTATTTTAAGCGTCGTCTAATACGTCAGAATATACAGTACACATTTGATGCTAAGCTCCATATACCAAGTAATGCAATATTGCAATTTTAATTTATGTTACTACAATTTCTGTCTGTTCATGACTTAATTATCAGCCAATTTGTTCACCATAATATCCTCATCAATAATTCATATTCAATCACATACAAATAACCGACAGAACAACGGAAGCAACAAAATAAATCAAACAAAATTTCTTTTCCCGCATGAAATTTTACAATCAAACAACCAACTTCCTGTCGTAATACTAATTCACCTTGACATGTGGTATGAATTTTAGAAACTATATTCAACAGGAGCTTGATTTTGATAGAACACAAGTCTCAAACTTAAGCTCTAGAGGGAGCTTCATTCTAATTTAATTTTTACAGGTTTGAAGAATTGTAAAAATATTTAAAAAAAAACATATTTAAATAAATAATTGTAAGTAGCAGAGGGTTGTTTGTATAGCATGGTGATGACGATGATAAGATATCGTTGTCATGATCATAATGTCATAATGATCAAGACCATGATTATCATCATATGCTATGCAACAATGAATCTCAATCTAATCCTGTCTTTGTGTAATACTTAAAGTTTGCTATGGAGTAACATGCTATTTAACAGTGTAGAATAACAGCAGACAGAGCCATTCCTATGAGATGCAAACCCTATTACATTACATACATATACTTTGTGGTAACAATTATATGTACTTGCATGCAAAGAAAAATATCCTAACCTCTTTCTCAACTCACAAACACATGATATTAATGTCCCAATGATCATGATTACCAATATTGTTTGTATATTTGTTAGCCATCATAAAATATGAAGAGTAGGCAGTCTTTAAGAAAAATTTAATTCGTAGATAGAATTCAATAATCTTGCAACAATTTTGATGGTCTGCATTCATGCTTATGAATAACGATCTTGACTTATCCATCGCATAGTTGGCTATCATGTCATAAACATGGCGTACAGTCAGTTTCAACTGGTAGCAAGGACTGTGGCACTAAGAGTGCAGTAGTTCAAAACACTACCAACTTCAATGGCTGTGGCACCAAAAATATTGATAGCATTGTTGAACAACTATTGATGCTGTGGGACCACAGACACTAGTGCTGTGGCACTAAACACTATTAGCGCTGTGGCACCAAACACTATTAGTGCTGTGGCAACTAACACCATTAGAATTTGTCATGATAAACACTATCAGTATTTTGGCACCAAATACTACTAGCTTTGTGGCACAATCTACTATTAGCACTAGCTTTGGGCACCAAGTAATATTAGCGCTGTTGCACCAAACAATATTAGCACTAGCTATGCCAGTAAACGCTACGTCCAAAGATGTGTGTCAGACTGTGGAAGCTTCACAACTCCGACGCCACCTCCTAATCGTCTAAAATTCATATTGCCACACATCCTCCATGACTTACTGTCAGGGTCGTATACCTCAACCGTTTTTAAATACGTTGTTCCGTCAAAACCGCCAACAGCCATTAGCTGTCCGTTGACCACAGCCAAACCCACCTGCAGAAAAAGATCACAATAAACTAATCAACACACTGTACTTCTTCACACATACATTCAGGCTATGTTCTCACACGGCTGCTAACGGTTAGCAGGATCCGGATCCTGCTGACCGTTAGCTGCTGTGCGTCCATACGAGAAAAATCTGATCCGGATACCAAGAATATGATGATCGAATCACTAGCCAATAAGAAACTGGAAATTGTAAACGTGTACGTGTGATTGGTTGATGATAGAAACGTGCTGGCTTGCTATTCCGATAGCGCTTGCTAACCATTGGCGGTATCCGGGTACCGCTAACGGTTAGCGCTAACCGATCGGGCGTTCTCACACAGGTGCTAACTCCCGATTCGGATACTAGGGCTCTTGTGAAAACCAGGCTAAAATATTTCTTGAAGGATTTTGTGAACTTCAGGTACACCGTGTGTAAAAATAGGGAGCTTTTGATTGCACGAAAAACTGTAGGGCGTAGAACGTAATGACGTCACTAAAAGTCATCTGCGCATGCGAGAACATTAAGGTCACCTCGTCGAGCAGATTCTGGAACGCAATTTGGCTAAATCCATGTATGCAGAGAACGTAAGACGCCAGGTAGGATGGTCATGCATGAGTGATTCCGTTCTAGATTTGTGTTGTTGCACAGAGCTCCCTATTGTGGTTTTACTGTATCTCAAAAACCATATTATTACACATGGTGTACCAGAAGTTTAATTATTTTGTTACACATGCATAAATATCTAAAGTAGATTTGGTACTAGAAAAATTCAATTCAACGAAATGTGTACTGTATATATTTTTTACTGTATATATATTTTACTTTATATTTGATACTTTAATGTTTAATTGTTGAGTTAATTAATTTCTTTTATGTATTTTGAAAACCCACAGTAAAAGCAAAAAATTTCACTGGAAGGGCTTTAAATACATGAAGTAGACTTACCCCACTTCGTCTAGAATTCATTGCTACTATCGGCTTCCATGTATTGGATGCCGGTTCATATCGTTCAGCGCTGCTCAATTCCGTCTGATCATCCCTTCCGCCTACTGCGTACAGCATGTCATTGAATACGGAGCACCCTAAGTGTTTTCTTCTTGTTCCCATTGGCGCTACTGGTGTCCATTTATTCATACGAGGATCATATCTCTCCACTAGTGTAAGGAACAGATAAAAATATAATGATAAAATTAATACTACTAAAAAAAAATACCAATAAACTAAAAAAAAAATTCAAATTGATACAAACTCAGAGGAAAACAATTAAAAAAAATTTTAAAATGGAGTTGAGTTGCTTCAGCTCAAGCTGGGCAATCACTCACTGCACCCGATGGCCGATGCGATTCTATGACAAACGACCAACAGATTGTTTTTAATGATGATCCGTTCAGACTACAACCGACAATCAGCAGATGGTGTCGCATGGTCTAGCGCTCATAGGGAGCGGAGTTGGATTCATCGTACAATAATCGCATGACTGCCAGATTTAGACCACTGATGTCTCCTGGATTTACATGAATGTTTAATGGGTCACATATTTAACATTGTAAAAGGGGTTTATCACTCTGGTATATTTAATTTATTGTTTATAAAAATTTTATTTAGATAGAAAAGACTAACACAGTAGACCTAAATCACTGTTGAATTGTGTTTAAGTGCGGCATGGCTTATGCAGAATAGTACAAACTTAGATCTTCAACCACATGTATTAACTTTTGATTAAAACTTCCACAATAATATTAAACACCACTGATGCAAAAAAATGTCATGACACAAAAAAGGCCATTTCAAGGCACGTATTTATATTAATATATTATAAATGATTCTCCTACTTCATTCGTGAAGAAACCATAATGGGATATCTGTTTTTAATGGCCATCTGATGGTCTCGTAATCCATATCAAACAAACGAGGGACACACCTCCTCTAGAGACATGTATATTTTACAGCCGTTAATTTCGTGGCTGATGAACTTTTCTACAAACACACGAAGACTATATTGCTCCTACTCTAATTTGTGAGATAAATAAGCCAGCCCCTACAATGTCCATACAAACAAGTAATATTATTGTCATAAATCAAATGTTACTAATATCAGTAGTGTATCATAAAATTAATATGACTACCGACCAGTGTAATTAAAAAGAAAAAACAAAGCAGAGGAAATGAAGATTGATTATTATCAGTTTGAGTAAACATCAAACATTATATTTTTTTTATATTTTAGTATTCTGACATACATAAAAGGCAAATTAAAAAATTATTATCAGTTTGAGTAAACATCAAACATTATATTTTTTTTTATATTTTAGTATTCTGACATACATAAAAGGCAAATTTAAAATTGCTAAAATTTTAATTTAAAGTCCTTTCACAGGAATATGGTTTTAATTTTTAAAAACCCACAATTTCACATACACTGGCATTTCTTAGGCCATAGCCCAGCGTATACTTTGCATGAATAACCTGGTTTCCATACAATCGCAACACGCTATTGCCAACAGCTTTCAGTGATGCTGGTTGGTCAGTCTAATCGGGTGTCTTCCCGATTGCCTTCTGGGACAGCTACGCAGCACAGTGAGTGCACTGAAAACACTTTAGCGACAGTGTAGCAATTATAAGGGAATCAGGCTTACAAATGGTTGCAGGAAAACAAAAATATAAAATTGGATTCTTGACCAGGTAGAAGGAAATGTGAAGTTAAAAAAAGTCATGTTGTTAAAAAAAAATTTTTAATAATCTAAGTTAAAAAATATCTGACAGCTAAATATAGGTTGTCTTAAAATAATGTGTCTTGAATAAACAGTTGTCCATGTGAAGGTTCAAAATGCTAAAGAGTGAATTTGTAAGTTCAGTTCCAAGAAAAAAATTAAATATTTACTGTGATTGCAACGGAAACACAGGGCATACTGTAGAAGGAAAAATATTAATGGCCATTGTACTGTATGTATCTAGATTAACATTTGCCAGCAGCCTTTACTCCAAACTGATCAATTTGTAAAACAACCAATGCATTGTGTGCTATGGAAGACAGAAATTAATGTCCCATTTCCTTCTAGAATATTTTAATAATCAATTCTGGTCAAGTGAATTAGAAAATCTAATCTGTATTCCATGATCAATTAATCTGGTGTGGTCATTACGCTTACTTCCATTTAGTACAGAAATGTAATTAAAATAGATTAATCTTATGCATATATATATGCATCCTTCCAGGGGACAATCTTTTTTTATATGCATAAATTATATAAATCATTTACATATGTAAATCAGTAAATCCGTTGGAGCTTCAACTCAAGCTTTCAGACAATTTAAACATTAAAAATTGTTTCCAAACTGATGACCAAATAAATGTTTAAAAAAAAAATTGCATCGCAATTGTGTGAAGCTTCTTTTTATGTAAATGATAATGATGATGACAATAGAATACAATACCTATCCATTTTTTATTTGATAGACTATTTTTTTGTATTAAAGATGTATTGTCCCTTGCTAATGTCAAAAAATCATAAAAAATAATTTTGAAATAATAATATGAGCAATTTTATTTCAAAATTATTTTTTATGATTTTTAAACAAATTATTAACTTGTGCATAAAAATTATTGAATTTTAAGAATGTGTACCCTGATTTTTAAACCAAAAAATTATAATAAAAATAATAAAAAACTTCCAGTGATTGGTAGTGTTTCTAACATTTTTCGCTGTAAACTGATGAGTAGACATTTTTTAAATACACTAATTTCTATGATCAAGTTGATAACTTTTATGTTACTTTAAAATGGGCAAGTTAATTTCAAAAATATTTTTATGATTTTTTGAGTATTTAGCATGGGACAATACATCTTTAAAAAAAGAAGAAAAAAAACTAGGAGTGTTATATAAAATATATTAATTTCTTTTGTACGATAAATCTTTATTTTTTAATAGTAAAAAAAGTGAAACAGAAAAAAAAAAACACATTTTAAAAAGTTGTTCATAGAGATTTATTTTAATATTTATAATCCTTGATCCTTGTTGCTGTTACACTTTTTGTGATGGTTTTGTACTTCATTACGTGGGTCAAAAGTACGAAGGCTGGCACCTACTGTGCCTGTTGGTCGTCAGCAAATTTAATACTATGGGGAACGCAACACCATGCCGCGCACGCAACCGCTTCGTTTCTAAGGAAGGGCCGGTCAGGTTGTGACTGACAATCAGCAGACGGCATCGCGTCATCTAGCACTCACAGAGGGCGGAGTTGGAATCGTCGCACGACTGTCGTACGACACAATAAAGTGCCCAGCTTAAGTCAAAATCACAACAGAACTCATAGCTATAACTACAATAATAACAACAAAAATAAGCACGCTTGCTTTAATACCTTTTACACATTACCTCAGAGTGCCCTAGAAAACACACAATTCACTGTAGCCTACCATAAAATATTCAAAACTGATTTACCTGTTTGAAAAGGTCATTCACTCTTAAATAGACATGTATCTAAATGTATACAATATGCTCATCTTTCCCTAATGGATTAATGCAGTCATGATTTATTGCAAAATTGTATATATTTATGCACAGAGCTATTAAACAACTAGAGTGCTGACTAGGCGATGAAGCAATGCAGAGTTGTGTACGTGTACCTAACAAAATAGCCACCATAGGAAACTGTTATTTCATTAATCATCATTATTTTTAATTATATTAATAAATTATTAAATAAGCCTCGCTAAAAAGAGGGCAAGTAGAGTACCTGATTTAAAAAGTACTGACGAATGAAAATCAAAATCGGGTACGCTAAAACGCATTACCGCAATGCTTAAGCTTCAACATACGGTGACTAAGATGTACTTAAAACGTTCATGTGTAAACTGAGGGCATAATTGAATACGATGCTTATGAATATTTTGATTCGCTGAATCTACAGCAGCCATCTTGTACGGTACACACACACTGCTCTGCGTATTTAGAACATCGAATGCATTGGAGTTAGCGCTCTAGTATTCTCACTATAACTCTATGTATTTATGCCATCTGCCTCCATCCACTTGTATTCAATGTTCCTAAGTGGAGTGTTTGATGTGCACTTTCCCATCCTCGACAACCAACATCTAGATTGAATTACCTGTATTTAAAGGAGAGGTACCATCAGATCCACCAACAGCATAGAGGTAGGAGCCAAGAACAGCTACAGCAACTCCTAAGCGCCTTGTACTCATCGATGCTACTCTGGTCCATCGGTTAGCATGGGGTTCATATCTGTAAATACAAATTAATGTTTGTTAATTGCATTTGTTGGTTCTACCCTCGCCAAATTCTAACAGTCAATACTACTAAATTAACCTATTTGCTACAGTTACATATTCATTGCAAGACATCAATCAATATAGACAGTCTCAATGAGATAAATAAAATCGCTCTGACTCATATTTTATAATATTTAAGGATATGTGACATTATGGTCTTTTACTTGCATTGTACACTGTAAAATTCTCACACATTCCATATATGGCGGGGAGATTAAATCTCTGTTTAATGCCAGGTTTGTTCATTTTATAAAAATTGCTTATTTACAGCCTGATCAAACCATCTTGGTTTTATAGTTGTGAACGCTGTCTTATTCAGGACAATATTATGATCCGGATATTCTTTATTAATATGTTTAGAAACACCATTAAAGAGCACAAGGAGGTAGAGGGCCTAACAAAGCCCACTGAGGAAAACCGTCCTGACGCCACAAGATCAGATGACGTCACGTTAGCAGTGGTTGAAAGCTTGCAAAGTAAGCTCTTAAAAAATTATCCAGTGTTTCAAAGTTTGAAAAATTTATACAATTAACATCCTGGATAGATGAATCTTCATCAAACTAATAATGCATTATTTATGCTTTTATATTATTAAGGTGATGAGTGATGAACAAGAGGAAACAATCACAGAAGGCTGGTGAAGACAGAACTAATGGAATCAATAAATAAAATATGTTGGTTATAAGGTTGAACTGAATTACTAAGTACAAATTGTATCATATTTGACAGTTTTACCACTTGTATGTTTTAATACTTTATTCAGAGAATATAAATATAATATTTATAATAAAAATAATTGTCGACTTATATAGCGCATATTGTAGGGACCTCTAAGCGCTTACATTATTATCCCCGGATCACTGGATCAAGCACATATGGAACACACACTCAAGCCCCATGGGGGAATTCCATAATGTTGCAGCTGTTTCAGCGCAGGCTGTGCTTGAACCTACGAGGTACCCATTTGTACTCCAGGGTGGAGAGAGACAACCGTAGATAAAGTGCCTTGCCCAAGGACACAAGCGACTTGCACAGCGGGAGTTTCGAACCCCCCGACCTCAAGGTTGGGAGTCCAAGCCACAACCGATACGCCAACCACTTCTAAGTGTATATTATTTAGGTTTTTTTCCATAATGTGAAAAATTACTTTTTTCAATTCTATTCAATGTTAGACACTATACCAAGAGAAAAAAAAACATACGATGTAGGCAAATAGATTTTTGTTATTCCATTTACAGAAACTTGTAAGCTCATCCATGTTCTTTTTAATCATTACATTAGAGAATAAAACATGCCAAGAGTAAGGGTTCACAGTGTTTATTCTTACAAACAAGAGCGACCGCTCACCGGTCCGTGCGTTCCTTCATGCTTAAATACGGTACAGGCGCAAGTTATTATATTGGGTTTTTGGAAGAGCTAATAAGATACTTAAAATATCTTAAAATTAAAAAACTAAAATTTCTTAAAATTAGAAAAAAAAAAAAAAATTGAATACCAAGGTACGATTCGAACTCACAAACGTCTTTACTCACAAAGGTTCTTAGAACACTTCCTTAACCAACTGCCCCATCCATGCAACGTGCCCCATTAGTGGTAATGGCAGTAATGTACAGTCCTTGCTAAAACCTGTTTTGTTTTGTAGGGGGAACAATGGGGTCCACCTTAAAAAAAGTGCAATTAAAGTTTGTTGGAAATCACCTCAAGTTTGTGTGTACAAATTTTGTGCACGTCCGTCAAATAAAATTTAATATTGTTGAGAGGGCATTAGAATATGTATTCTTTTGGAGGTTGGAGAGGGTGAAGAAGGATCACAGGAAAGAACATGTTTTGTATCCTTTTGAAAATGATTAAAAAAACCCAACACTGATAAGGTCGACAATGAGACAGTCTTCTCATCTACTTTTATCGTAGCATAGTATGGCGAGTCAAATGGCTGCGCAGTTAAGGCAGGCCATAATGTCAGCGCTGGTTCGAAAGGCATGCTCACTTATGGTTCTGGTGGTGGAGCAAGTCTTTTCGGATAAGGACTATAAACCGTAGTCCCAGTGTACACCATTGGCTCATGTGCACTTTAAAGAACCCAGTACATCTTTTGTGACGGGTAGGGGGTTACCCTGGTATACTGGTTTATAGATACCACTGTGTGGACAGACGAGAAATAGTTGGTACCGGTTTACCCGGTAGCTTGGACATGAAAAGACCCTTAGGGGAGAAAAAATTACTGTACGAGCTAGTCCACACCTCAAGCATTTTGAGACTCTGGTATTAAGCGCTACATAAATCAAACTACATCACATAACAAGGATAAAGATACTTAGAATGATTGACTAGGTACCTTTCTACAATGTTGAGGCATGAGACACCATCCTGACCTCCAACGGCGTATAGGTAACCATCGAGCACAGCTACACCTACACTCGTCCGACACGTACTTGTTGGGGCAACGTCACTGCTCCATTGATTAGTTTGTGGGTCATACCTGATAAAAAAAATAACTATAATTATTTATAATAAAAATAATGATATTACCTACCTACCTACCTATTTTCACTAAGTGTTTTTCGTTCTTTTATGGATTCTTCTGCAACTGTTTTTCAATTTATCTCTTAGCACCGGCGGCAAGTTATTTTTTAACTTTAATGGCACTTTTTAAGTTTTATTGCATTATTATTACTCTTATTATTATTATCATTAGTGATAATGACAGTATTAATTATTATAACAATAACAATCATATTAATACAAGATTATAGCAAAAAATGATATTTAAAAAATTCTTGTTCACAGTTTTTAGAGATTGTTAACACTTTTTCTGTTATTAATAATAACAGAAAAAGTACATAAAATATAAAAATATATGTAAAAAAAAAGAAGGTAAAGAAGAGGAATTTGAGAGTGTGTGAAAATAATTTCTCCAACTGGGATTCGAACCCGGACCTTCTACTGTCTATGCTGACGCTTTAACCAACTGGACCATTGAAGCTTTCGTTGGAAGTTCGAATTCAATTGGAGGCAATTCATTTTGTAATTTATGGTATGCCAATACAACATTAGTATTTAAAGGACAAACGTTAAACTGATATGAAGGCCCCTTTTCTTAAGCATCTTTAACGACAAGACAAGATACAAATATATAAGAATGTTGACCACAAACCTTTCAATGCTATTCAAATATGAGGAACCATCGTGTCCTCCCACAGCATATAGCAGATCATCAAGCACCGCAACACCAACGCCGCATCTTCTCTTACTCATGGCTGCCACCATCCTCCATTCTCCTGCTTGAGGGTCATACCTTTCAACACTAGCTATTGCATCACCGCTACACCAACCACCAACTGCATACGAAAATACACAAAACAGTTAGTTAAAAAATAAACTTGGCTTTTTTTTTGTTTATTTATAAATTATATTGTGCCTTTCTTTACATATAAGATTCTTTCACCGGTCAATGGGGGCACATGCCTAAGTGTTGCTGCCATAATAATACTTTCATATTAACATTGTACTTGCTGTATGTAGAATGTAAAAGCAATCTCAAAATTAATCAAATAATGTACCTGCAAACAGTACTTCTCCGCATCTGATAGGCTTCCTAGGTCTTGTCCTCGGACCCTGCATTAGGGGCCGCTCTTGCGGAAGGAGCAAGTAATTCTTTGCTTCATCAACCAGATCTCGACAAGCCTCATCACTACGAATCAAAATGTCTGAACTAACGGTACCGACTAGGAATTTTGGAGTTAACAATGGTAAACGTACATGTTGGATCACCTACAAAAATGTAAAATCAAAATATTAAAACTATATAATGTCAATCATCTAAAGGTGCCTATCACTGAAGAGCGGTGCTTACAATAAATGGTCATTTATGGAAAACACTCCTTTTTATGGTATTTTTAAATTAATAGTACATTATGTTTATTATTCTTACTATGATTTTATTATTATATATAATCATAGTAAGAATAAAATAATACAAATGACATTATTAATCAAACTTATTGAAAATAGTATTAATACTGTATAACTTAAAAATATTTTGTAGAACATGGTGTGATTACTATATTGTTACATTATAATATAATGCTAAGTATTGTTTAGCACTACAAATTTACTTTACTTTGAAATATATAAAAAATATCAACAATTTAAAAAAAAACAAAACTTCATCAGTAAAGCATAATAGTAGGTACAGTATTACATTTCTTGATGTTTGAGTAATAGTCAAATTAAAGTTGGCTCGTGTTCAGGGCCACTTACATGTATTGCACTAAATGAAAAGAAATTATATTTATTTTCAAAACAAACCTGTGAAATAAGGTGCCGCCTTTCTACTAAGTTGTATTTCACCCAGGCTATGCAGGCTGCAAATACTTGCTCCTCGGTTCTGACATTTAATTCTTCACTACCAATAATTTCAATAAGCTGACCAACAGGTAACAACATAAATTCCTCACTTTCCATTACCTGAAAGAAAAAGTATTATCATCTATCTGTTTTTTATGAGCAAGTACAGAAGAGCGGGTGTGTGATAGGAGTATTGTAGATGTTTCTAAGCTTAATCTTAAATACGATGGAGGTGTTCTCTCCATGTTGGAACACATGCAACTTTCCCAAACTGATCATCCACTCTACAATGAGTACACATTTCTCCCAAATCTACTGTACGTCTCTTCTTTATAAAATCGTACTAAACGCTATAAAAATCATTTGTCCAACAATATATTGCTATTTATTAAAAGATAATATTTTTGTTACCCAAGGAGAGAAAACATGGATTACATCAAAACTCAATTATTAAATAATTTGTACCCAGTATTTACCTAATTTAACTTTTATATTTGAATTGTGTATATATTGAATTATTTTTTTAACCTTTTATCAGTGCTCAAAAAATCAAGTTTAGATCCCATAGCCTTCTGGCTACAGGAATTTTTAACTGGTGCCCATTTGGTGACAAAGTAAAATAATTTTGTAGCCATAGGCTGTTGTCAGTTTTTTCATTTCCTTATTTAGTTTATTCAATTCTCACTTAAAATTGTATAGTACAAAATCAATAGAAGATGGGAGCAACAGGTGGAAGCCACCTGCTGAAATGGTCCAGTCGCAAAAATCCTAAAAACAGTAATAAATTAAAATATACCGTATATTCTGGTGTATAAGCCAAACCCCTAATTTGGAGGCGAAATATCGCGATTTTTGTGTCACCTGTGTATAAGCCACACCTATTTTTAAGCTCAAAACCGTCCCATAATGTTAAGTTTTTAATTATTTTGAAACATTTTGACATTATACAAATGTTCACATAAAGAAATTTCAACTTTTTCGGCCGATTTAAACAACAAACAAGTGGAATGCGTGTAAACTTCTGGAAACTGCAATGAAACAACGTATTCTTACACAAGGGAAGTTCCCATTTATCGCTAGACGGTGCTATAAAACTCGTGTTTTATAGCATACATTAATTTCACATGTTTTTATTCTAAAATCATAACACTGCAATATAGCATTGGGAGTCATATTCTTTCTATTAAGGTACTAGCCACCGGAAACCAGACGTCGAACAGCAAGTGTCAACCAGTAACCACGCGTTTTTGTTGCGACATCGAAAATGAAGCTGCTCACGTGACTTCAAGGACTGACCGAACTGCCGAAAAATAGTTTGTTATTATTGTTTTGCGAGATGCAGGTACAAATAGAAACGTTGTATTCAAAAATTGTTTATGAATGAACGTAATTATGAAAATAATTATTTAGACAACCCAAACCATTGCTTGAATGATGTAGAAAATGTAGTAGGAATCCTAGGACAGCACTGTAGTGAGTATAATTAAAAATACTAGGCCTAGGCTACAAACCGGTCCTACCCTGGGCTAACTAATTTGGCTGGCCTGGTCCTAACCTAGAAAACAATAATCGATGGTCTTGTTTACAGCACGTTTATGTTTGGCCAGGGCATCTGTCAAATGACCTACACGGCGACAAGATTTTTATTTTTCTGTGGATTTTATCGCCAGTTTGGCTATCACTGTTTCTACTCTGGTAGTCATGATGGCAATGGCGATCATATTTTTTTAGCACTGTTTTATATACAGCAACATCTCCCAATTACGAACCTCTCATTTACGATTTTACAAACCCAAATTGAGGCAATGTCTTCATTACGTATGAAAGTTTTTAACTTCAAAAATACCTAAGACAGGCCTCGAATTTTACTGCGGCCATTGCCAACGGTGCCCTCCCAGTTGGCCTTGGTGCCCCTGAAATTGAAGTCACGACGACGGCCACTACTTGCCTGCCCTTTTGAAACCTTGGCCTCGGTGTCCTCACGATGCTTAATATAGATCGTTTGACACGTAAAATAAATCTAAGTAAGAACTTTTAAATCTTGAAAGAAAACACGAAAGCCAAAAGCGTAGGTCGCCTGCATTGACAGAACATGAGAGAACTTCCATGTGTGTTGATACGAACTTGTTTTTGCGGTTACCGTTGTGTGCGCATGCGTCTTACACGAGCGGTTATTGCAATAAACATGGGCTTATTCGACTGGTTCATTTCGTTGGAACGAATTTTCGTTGAGTATTATTTTCATTTGACTGGTTCGTTAAATAGTCTTCGTTGACAACGAAAATTAATGTAAGCCAGAGTGCGTTAATCAGCATTAAGTTATCCACATGACCAAAGAGAAACATGGCCGATTAGTGAGTTTATAAACAACATTTGCGTTAATATAACTTAGATTAAAGTTCATAAAATAAACATTATAATATTTACCCACATGGAGTCAAAAAATAATTGTAGGCAAACAGAAGAGAAAAACTGGATGAAAATATTTTTTTTAACGAAAAACCCATACTACCAAGTTGAAGCAACCTTGATTACGCAACGTGTATCGCGGTAACTACAGTATACAGCCATTTTGTTTTGTCGAGTATTTACAAGTTTTCTATTTGACTGGTCGTCTTTGTTGAGCAGGATCATACCGCTGCGCAGGTGGGCGTGGTTTAACGAAGAACGACCAGTCGAATACAGCCTTTGTACTGTAGTCGTAAACATGTGCTTGCTGCGCAGCTAACTTTGGGCGATCTTACGTCATCGCAGCTTAAGCGTGTGAAATTAACGTAATTGGTTGACACTCGGCTAATCTAGTTCATGACAGCCAGTTTAGAGTTGTGGCTTCCTCTCAGATGACGACGCACTGAGCAACAACACAAAGATATCGAACTTCTTGAAATTTGACTGTTTTGTACGATCGCCGACCGCCGCAGTATATTCCAACATTGAATCGATAATTAATTTAATACTCTAAACAAAGTCATATTACCAATTGACAACTATGGCTTGGCTTGGCTAGCTTGCCTAGCCTGGCTACGACAAATCAAGGCACTCGCGAGAAATTAGTACCGAGGCTAAATCAAATTTTTCCTTGGGTGCCTTTTTTATACTTGAAATTTTGGCCTTGGTGCCTTTAAAAATTATGTCATACTGTACCGGAGGTCATTTGGCCTTGCCCATAAAATCCCCAAATTCGAGGCCTGTTAAGATTGTATTTAAAAGTCTTCAAAAATAATATAAAATGTTACATCAGCTTTAGAAGAAAGAAAACATTTAAAGCAATAAAGTGACATGAAACTACGTTTAAAGCAAGAAATATCATTCTTTTTCAGCCGATATATTACACTTGAGCTGTGCAGCCATACTGTACAGTTACTGTACAGTGAGATTTACTGTAAATCTCACTTTTTGCTCACTGGTGGCGCTATTCACATGGATCGCATTTTTTATGAAGAGAATAATAACACTCATTTTAACCATTATATAGTTTTCATTTGGAAATCGCTTTAAATGAATACTTTACAGTGAGCACATGTAATTTTGGCTTCTGTAAAGTATTATTTTGTTCCAGAAAACAGTAAAATCCAAGTCATATTTTGTGACAAAATATTGCTCCCATGGCGGCTTAGGACTACCTAGACCTGTACTTTGAAGCATACTGTAGGCCTACCCTCAACACACTGAGATGTTATAAAAATTTGAACGCTCTGAATTACGGATTTTCTCATTTACGAACTCTGTTCGGACGGAGGGATATGTAATTGGAAGATGTTACTGTATATTTAATTTTCTAACCCTCTTCTGTATTGCAGTGTATAAACAAAGATATTCTGATGTACTTTATTTATATATATACAATAAAGATTGAATTGAATTGAACAATCAAGCAGAACAGAAAAAAGGTAATAAAATTAAGGTTGACAATAAATACCTGTTGAAAATTCAACTGTGTAAATTTATCTGCAACCCTCAAGAGTTCTTTACATGAATGTGTGTCAGCGAATGCTCGGATTCCAAGACAATTCGAAGGATCTAACTGGCGTTTCAAAAATTCGCAACAAGCCTCTTGAATTTCACCTAGTTGTAGCAGACAAGCAGCTGGCAACAATGTCTGAACATTGCTCTCCTCAACAGTAACAACAGATGTATATGCAAAGTCTATTAATTGTTCCATAGCTCGCTCGTCAATGTCTCTAATCGTGATTTCTGTCTGCCTGCTCTCCGCAAGTTCTCCAGTGAACATAGCACGAAAATAAGGACTGCAAGCAGATAAGACAATTCGATGGGCAAATATTTTGGTGTCTGAAACTACGATAACTACGTCGCATAGTTCTCTGTGTTTCCGAAGCACACTGATCATCTCAAGAGTCTCTCTTGGGTGCTTTTCAGAATTGTAAACATATCGTGCTGGTTGCGGAGGCGTGTCGAAAACTTGATGGACTCCTGCCATCTTCAACTGTGAAATATAAAGTGATAGAAAAATCATTATTCTTTTCGGTTCTCCCTTTCTCAAATCAATAAATTGTATATTAGACCGCCAATTCAGAAGCCCCAGCCATATCTTCTTTTGCATAAATATCATAGGAACAGTATTAAAGTTGGGAACGAAGCATCATGTTGAGGCCATCATCAGTTTGTGGCCATGAGGGCCTCTTAATAACCCTTTCGTGGAAATTAATAAAACACAGTTTAAAAATGTTCTGACAATGTTGCACAAATGAGAGGTGATAATTGGTGACGCTAGCTTGACCCTTACTTTAAACTCAGTCCTGCTATTCTTCTTTGAATATTTTTACTTGGCTAGCAAGTCTTTAATAATTGATTACGCCAAATTCTAGGCCTAGGCCAGGCAATAGGTTATGGGCTTCAGAATGTAATAAAATCATCATAAAAGCATTGCATTTTTGGCGGCTTCTGATTAAGTGCGTCTAATATGCTACCTGACAGAGCTGCACATAAATTATTACTGAATGAAGTTTCCACGTTACCCTACCTATAAATGTTAATGTGACAACTATTCTATTGTAGATGTGGTGGTGGGGATGGGGGTTGACGATTATTCCTTTGAGGCTTTGTGGGTCTTATTTTTTTTTTTAAACAATTTTTACAAATACTTTCTACAGCATGATAATGACTTGCATTGACGCACATTATTCAATCTTCCAGTAAAATGCATACATTGCAGAACATTTTCTCAGAGGCCACATACACGCACTCAACCAACATAGCATACATAAAACAGAAAAAGAGACTTTCTTCGATACATGTGTCATAAGACATAAGTAAATGGAACTCTCTACCACAAACACATGTCATAAACAGCACAACACGTATAGGCCTAGGCCTAAACAGTTTCACAAACAAAACTGTTACGATACAATCACATATCCAAGACTGACTGAGAAAGAGGCAGTCATCACGAGTAAAAACTCAATATGGCAATTACTTCAAGGTAAGTCACTTTATTAAGCCCGGGCACTAGCCTTTAGGATAGTCTTACATACCAAGGCTAACCGGCTAACCAAACCTAGGCTTAGACCTAGCCTCTAGGCCTAGGCCCCTAGTACTACTAGTAGTAATAGTAGGGCTAGGGCTAGGCCTAGGCCTAGGTAGCCCAGGCCTGTTATGCCTAGGGCCTAGCATAGCTTGGCCTGTCCAATGTAATGAACAATAATTAAACCAACAGCAACAACAAGTTTTACGCATACCGATTATTTTCAGTTACTAATCAATGGTCAAATATTTTCTTCTTCTATCATATATTTTAGTCGACTTTAGCTAAAGGAAACCTGTTTACAATCCTCCCAAACATGGCGGCTTGACGTAATATAAAATACATTTTAGTACATGTTATAAAAAGTCATTTTAAATTAAATTATTCAGTTTTAGAGTTATAATAAATATATAAAAATTATAATAGTGCTATAATATATACACTTATTACCTAAATTAATTTTATATTTTACATTATTGTACGTAAAATATAATATTGAACAACCAGGTCTCGATAAAGTACCTAGGCCTAGTAGGCCCTCTAGGTCAATTTCATGGTAACGCTGTAATCAAAACAAGTTTCCTGCTGTGTGTTTGTGGCTTCGCAAAACTTTGATTGAATAATTATTTAATATTTAATATGACAGGAATAGTGACAGATATAGAAAATCCTCAAGCTCGTGAATCGTCGTCAAAGCGAATGAACTTTGTTTTCCGTTGCATTTCAAATGGAGATTTATCCAGGTTACAGGAATGTTTTACAAATGAGCAGGATCCCTATTTTGGACTTGTTGAAGGCAAGTTAAATAGCTTTGACGAAGATGGTAGAACACCAACAGAAGCTTCGTGTATCATGGGTGATGCAGATATGGTTCGGTTTTTACTGGTGAAAGGAGCTAATCCAAATGTTCGCAATAAGCAGTCAGGAAAATCCGCACTTGATATGGCCTGTATTTTGGGGAGAGAGCAAATTGTAAAAGATCTTCTTGAGAATGGTGCTGAAATTGACTTGGCATCACCACGAGGTATGCTGACTTACTGATGAGCATACAAACAACAAAGCCAGACTACCTCCTACTTCTATCTTCAAGTCAACTCGGCCCATCGCCACCTCAGACGATATGACTCGGCCCATCAGATGGCTCAGCCCTCCGCCAAATTGGCCATTTCCAATGTTGCTGCCCTTTGCCAACAACAATCGGCCCTTCGCCACATCCATCCTTGCTTATTCTGCCCCTTAGCAAACTTGGGCCATAATCACACTGCCCAAGTCAACTCATAATTTTATATTATTCCATTATGATTATTAATGTATTCAACTTTGCTGTTGCTTCTGACTATTTGTTATTAAGGCACACAACAAATGCACCAAGGATTGCCAGAAGTGGTGAATATATCAATGCCCCTCTTCCGCAAGACAACATACACACACAATACTTTACACAAACTAAATCTCAATGCCTACTACTGTATAATGATTGCATTGTGACAAGAACCAGTGTTTTGTTCAACGCTGTGGATATTCCTCATCAGTTCAAATACAATGTCTAGTAATTGCTTTTTTAATCAAATGCAATGACAAAAAAAAAGTAATAATACACGTTACAAAAATATATATCAAAAGCATATATTACTATTATAATTTTGTAGTCTATGCCTAGGCCTAATAATAATATAATACAAACCAACTTGTGGTCAAACAGAGGGCTGAGTTGGCCAAAGGCTGAATTGTCAAGGGCTGAGTATGATCCCAGTTGGTGCAGGACCGATTTGACTTGATTTCTTCTACACTATTCTGAAAACTAAGACAAATTTATTTTCCATAAAAGAAATTTCACCACTGCCAGTTTTTTCATGTAGTCTAGGCCTAGTGTTAATTAATAATAATGTTAATTATGTTATGATAACTCTTCTTGGTGTTGATTTGTGTTTTTTTTTTTTAATTCTTCATGCAATGAACTTGTTTATAATACTTTTTTGGAAAGGTTATACAGCACTTCATCACGCTGCAGCGTGGGGGAGGTTGCAGTGTTTAAAGATACTAGTAGAGTTTGGTGCTATTTTATCTGTTCTCACCACCTACGGAGAAAAGGCCAGAGATGTTGCACTCAGATATAAGCATGATGATTGTGCATATTATCTCGATTGGTCAGGTAATAATGATTCCTTGTTTACCTAATTCACACTGCAAGACAAATATACTACATGGGACGAATGCTAAATGTTACACAGACAACTCTACATGATATTTCTCCGGAAATCTCCATCATCTTTGCATTAGTAAATTCAAACAAAACAAATAACAACTTCTGCAATGCAAGAGCACATTTTTATACCGTGCAACTAATCTATGGAACAAGCTTCCAAACCAAATTAAAATAAACTTTGTGATATCCAAATTACAAAATTTAAAAACCTGATTAAACCCTGTAATATTTTTATTAATTTCTACTGCAAAGTTACAGTATGTTCACTTGCCTTGATCCAAATTTAATTAGTTCTGGTCTTTGTATTTTAGTTTTTTTTTTCTTTTAATATATGTTCATTTGATTTTTTTTTAAATTTGCATTTCTGCTTTATTTCTTCGTGTAATCTACTTGTGAAACCAGTGCTGCATCACTAAAAGTGGTATCACTTTAAAGACTGAACAAATAAATAAATAAGTAAATAAATAAATAATACATTTGTTAAGGTGGAATAAGTCCTGATTAGCCATTAATGTACAACGAATAGTCTTTTTACCGGTGACATATAAACTGAGTTGTAAAAATGTCAGGATGTAAGCAACAATCTAAAACTTTCAATCTCATGGCCTTTAAAATAATGTTAATATTCTTCACAGAGGCAAAACGAGGTTTATTAGCAGTCATTGGGAACATGAAAGAAACTATTGAAGATCCACAGAAGTTACAAGGAAAACTAAGTAAAGATGAAAAGGTAATGGCACAATTGATTTAAAGTACTAGTCCAAGTTCTCATTAATTACTTTAAGCTACTATTTGTCTTGATCTTTCTGAGCCAGAATTTTTCTGGTTTCTTTTTTACGTTTTATTTGATTAAATCTAGTTTTACGTTTTAAAGATTTTATTTCCAGTCTTACTATAAACTTACATACTGATAATTCCTGAGTCACCAATAAATAAGTTTCATTTTATTGACATACTTTAATTATTTATATTTTATATGTATATCTTTAATGTAATATTGTTGATAAATAATGATTACTGTATTAAAAAGACAAATTACAGTATATTGTGTGCAGTACAAAACCATTACCAGTCAGCGGTCAATATGTGTCACATAGCATGGAGAAAATCTTAATATATTTCCTTCATGCATAGTGTCCACTGTCAAACACTTCTTTGTATATATTCTTCAATCTGCACATTTTTCCAGTACTGTAGCCCTTGGGTATTATGGACCCTATTTTATTTATTTTTATTTATTTCAACTTTATTTCACGAGGGTAGCTCTAACAGCTGCATTACAGTAGTACAGCTGACTTGAAGAGGCCCTCTAAAGAAAAACAATACATAAAAATATATACAATACATTAAAAATCCAAGTAAGTAAAAGCTTCATTACAGTTAAAAAACTATATAATAAATAAAATATTGAATAAATATTGTAACATTCATTAAAAATACAATAAACTTTAAAATTCATTATAAAATTACAAGGTGATGGTTAAAATCAGAATTTTATTGCTTTTCTCTGAGATATAATTTTAACTTGGTTTTAAAATTAGAATAAGATAAATTGCATTTAAAAGGAAGAGTGTTAAGAAAGGAGGTGGCTCTGTAATAAAATGACATTTTAAAATACTGTAATTTAGGTTTAGGGACAAAAAAGAGGCCTACAGTTGTCGAACGAGTACGCATACCCTCGCGAGTAATGGGTTTCAAAAGACGATTGAGGTAATCAGGTGCAGAACCAGTGGCTGCTTTAAAAGCTAGGCAGCCAAGTTGAAGAGCAATTCTGCTAGAAACATTCAATAAATTAAGAGTTGAAAGGAGAACAGAAGAACGGGACTTCTAAGGTTACATGTACTGCCAAAATGAGTGTCTGGGGAGAAGGGTGAAGGGAGTTTAAAATTACTAATGATTTTGATTTAACTTGGGTTTTTTTTTTTTTTCAGATGACTGTAATCAATCTGTGTAGTGAAAAGCAGGAATGGCTTGACACAGCAGATCATGCAACCATAGAAGCTATCATAAAGAATAAAGAGCAGTTGATAGAAGCACTGGAACCTATACAACAGAAACTGCTGGAGCCTGGTAAGTGAAAAAATATAACATACAAGAAATGCAGTGATTCATTAACTTATCACATGTTGGCTTTGGCAGTCAGCACAATTGCATCATACTGCAATGATACGTTGTGCGACAATCATTTTCAAGCACAATTTGCTCAGACTTATATCACCAAAAGAACAACGGAAACCAACAGCATCATCATCATTAAAAACAACAGTTAACAACTTCCAATATGTACTGTATGCAAAGACTTTTTATCTGATAATAATCCCTGCAGTCTGTAATTAACTGATTACTTGAACATTTGATATATTAATTGCATGTTTTGTGCAATTTATTAGCTTAGTATATTACAACTATGAATGCTTTCCTCTTCAAGTAATTAAAGCATAATTTCTGTTATTTACATAAGACCCTTTGGCTGGTAATCAGTTCATGGATTTCATAGAAAAATGGTCACCTGTAAATTATTAAAATGTCTGTGTCTCATAGGAATTTAGTACAGTAACTTATTCATTGTTTCAATTTAATTTCCTGATGTTTAATTCAGGCCCAACTGCCCCCTCCCCCACCCAAGATCCTAGATTGTACCACTACTAAGTTTTAATAATAATGAACCTCAATAAAAAAAATTAAAAAAAATTTTACCTTATACATTTTTTTCAGCTCCAGAGAAGCCTCACAGAAGATGATCTCTCAGCAGTGGTCACAATATTGTATTCCATTGGAAGCTTTTATATGTAAATACTTAAGATTGTAAACAATTTCTAAGTGTTTAGTTATCAAATAATGCTTTTAGCATTATCATAAAAAAGGGTTATGTTTATTGTTTGAAATTTTTATTAAATATTACAATTCAAATTCTGTATTCAAATTTTGTATGATAGTAATGCTATCAAGAGCAAGTATTTTGCTTAATCAATGTGCAATGTACAGTACATACAACCAAGGACTTATAACTGTTACCAGGATACGCCAAGCCGATACGCAGTGCGGGCCGCAGTGGCTAAGGAAAGTTTTGTTTTTCTGAGCATGTGCAGATTGTGCACATAAGTCTAATTCAAGTTAGACGGCTTAAACCAGCCAGCTTCCTATCCTGGTAACAGTTATAAGTCCTTGATACAACGGGGCTTTTTTGCTGTGTTAATCAAACTACTGACCAATCAGAGCAGGGCCAGTAATAAGCAAGTCCTACAAACGCATGTGTCGTCCCACAAACGCATGTGCCGTCCCACAAATGCACGTGTTTCCCCCAAACGCACGCGTTGTCCCGCAAACGCACGCGTTGTCCCGCAAACGCACGCGTTGTCCCGCAAACGCACGCGTTGTCCCGCATATGCACGCGTTGTCCCGCAAACGCACGTGTTTGCGTATGGTTTTACAATGTCGTTTTGTGGGACCTTAGCAACAATATTCAAGGGACGGAGGGTCTGAGTCAAGTAGCTGACGAAGTCTCGGTCGACGACTCGGAATAAAAACTCCCCCATGTAGGGTTTACGGGGGAGAGTTTTTATGGCTTAGTATGGTGCAAAATGTGCTTTTAGACCACAATTAGGGATTGGCAGTCAAAATAACGTTACTTGGATAGGAGAATTATTCTTCTTTTTTATATTTTTGATCCGATGAACTAGTCGTGCATGGGACGACAGGGGGATTCAGGCTTGTCCAACGAGTAGAAAATTCCCCCTGCTGGTGCCAACACTAATACAGATCTCAAGAAAACATAGTGCAAAGATTGCTTTGGGGAAGGAAAATAGTATATCTGAAAATAAGACGAGTTTAAATTTCAAGTATTTGCTTAAAATCAGTTTGTATTGAAATTACGAGTGATAGAGTGAGTGAATGGGGAAAGGTCTAATGAAGGAATTGGAGATTCTAATATGAAATGGAAGATGAGAGTATTGTCTGTTGTTGCGGAGGGAGATTGTCATGGTTACATTCCGTTGTTTATACAATTAATTTTCGCTTTACTCGATTAACTAAGTATTTTTGAGGCATTCAAGTGGCATTGGTTGTAAAAATAATGTGCCATAAAAAAGATGTTCCAGAGTTAGTGCAAGGAATATGACATCTTAACTACAGCTCCAGTACAACTTTATGATTCTCAATAATTGTGTACAGTAACAAAAAGAGACAGAACAATCAAAATAGTTTGAAAATAATATATTTCCAACTCAACAAAATATGTATATTTTGTTCAGACATTTTGAAAATAAAACAAATTTCAATTGGTAAGAACAAAAAGCATTCAGTTACTATTATTACATATAAACACTGAAATCATATGAATGAAATTACACTGTTATAAATATCATCTCATTGAAAATTTGCATTATATTGTGATATGACTATAAACTATTACAGAGGGCATATACCAGAATTGTAATTTATCACACTCACATCATGGTAAATGATATTAACAAAATAATCAGTGAATAACTGTTAAAAGCTTTCCAAATGTTCATAAATTTAATTTGGTGTTAGAGGTTACTTGTTGAAAGTTGATGGTTTTATTAGGCTAAAAAAAAAAGAAGAAATACAGGTAATAAATTCCTTAAACATACTGTAAGAGGACTGCAGTAAGTTTGTGCCTTGATCATTTGACATAGAGCTAAATCAATTTTTGATTTAATTTGCCCTGTTAAAAAGAAGCCAAACCCGATCAGTCACAAGGTATTTATTGTAGAAATGCGCTTTACAGAGCGGCTCATCAGACTTGCAGATTGTGCCATTTGGCGCCTCTCTCAACTGCAGCCATGTTTTTCCGAGTGACATACTTGGCTTGCATGTAATTATTAAACTCATTAAAAGAAATTGTGCTGTCAAATGTTTTATAAATGATATTGGTGTATCAAGGTGCATTTATACCAAATCCAAATTTTCAAATGGAAAGCCTTCAAAATCGAACAGAAATTGAATCAGTGTGTGAGAATAAGGGTTGCTTAGCATTCATCGCTTCGGAAACTAGGTCCGGATCAGAATGCATCCGGTAGAATAATTATTTTAAAAAACCACTGTATTAATTCTGCAGGATGGTGGCCTTAATAATTAAATGCAGGCTTCTTATTAATTTCAAAGATGCGACTTACTGTATATTACATTAATGATGTAGTATACAAATTAATAATTGATAATTGGTTAATCCAAAATAAAGCCCCAGCAATGGTGGTTATTAATAATGTAAAACATATAAGGTATGCCCTATTAACAATATTTGCTCCCACATTATGTAAATATTATGCAAATAGCTCACAAATCTTTATCCTGCTTTATTCCAGGAAACCAACTTTAAAAAAAACCACACAAATTAATTAATAAATCCTTCATTAAAATTTTCCTAGAACTAGAAAATTAATTATTAGTGTGTCTACCCACACACAAGTATTTAATGAAACAAAATGACGGGCCAGGAAGAGAGACGGAAGTGGACATAGAAAGGCATAATGGCTACCAAGAGGGAAGGCGAGGGCCTAGCAATACATCTAATTTTGCCCCCCGGGGGGGGGGGTTTGATAGGGAGGTAAATATTTGCCCTGACTCCCTCTCAACCCCCTCTTGCTGGTACCACTGCTGTAAGTAGGATAAATTTTATTCCACTTTTTTTTCTAATATTTTTCCCAATGCCCTCAAATTTCTCACAGTGACCCTAAATATAAATAGAAAATTTAAAAACAAGTGACATATGTATTGCCATATTGTGACAAATATATAATAAATAAATAAATATGTACCTTCTTATATCTGTCAGTATTACACATGCTCAATAAAAATAAAAAATAAATATTGTATATATCAAGCATTCAACACCTGGCCTAACATAGCTGACACTAGCTAAAGAACTAAGGCAATACACCACAATAGATTTTTAAGTTTTGTTTGGCACCACATACATTTTGTTCATATATAAACCATGCAAGTATATTTTCAAGCCATGACATGAAATATATCATCCTTCTATCAGTCTTTCATATGGCTCTTCATTTTAACAGGGAAGATGTCAAATTATATCTAGTACAAACATTGACTTGTGGTCAATGAACTCGAAACAGTCAACATAAATAAATTATAGAAAAGTAATATATCATTCACATAATATTCAAAAGAACATTGTCAACTTTAACAATAAGCAATATCTTCCCAATAGGAAACATAATGGCAACAAAGAATGAAGACAATGTGTCATTTTCAAAAAAAATCAAATAACACAGTCAACATATTTGAATATCATCCAGGTTAATAAACAGGGTTTTTACCAATGACAAAATCATATTGGCCATTAATGTTTGGCTAGACTGGCAATAACACTCATCATAAGTGTTCAGATGACACTAAATCATCTGCTAAGGAAGACATTAAATACAGAGAATTTCCCCATTACCATACAATCTTGCAAAATCTGAGGTTCAGAATCAAGTTAGACATTAAACATAATATGTTAATCTCATCTAACATGCATTAGGTTTTCATAACACAGTATGCGGTATTATATAGTAACACTTTAGGAACATAAAATAGTTTAAATTAAAATGTCTACCTATAAACAATTTTCAAATACTGAATCAAAAGAAGACACAGAAAATAACACATAAATAAATACAATTAAAATTAATTATTATGCAAACTCAAGATATATAAACAAGGAAATAACAAGACATTCATATATCGATAAAATATCAAACAATATCAATTTAGGAGTTGTTTGAAGTAGTATACAACTCAGAAGATAAATAAATTCTAATAGGCTTACAAATAGATAATTATATAAAAAGTAATGTAGGCAGACTTTTACCTTGTTTTCCACAAAAATAAAACAGAAAAAAATCCCCATTTTACATTCTGCATTATTGCTGACTCTTTGGAGACCAAAATGTAAAATTGTTTAAAATTGCTCTCTTATCGGTCAATTTCATTATTTTGTATTTTGCATTTGGATGCATCCTTCCAGGCCTGTTAAAATGCAAACATCCTAAACACTGCATCCTGATTGGCAGTATGTAGCCAGCCCACTTTACATATGCATATACAAATGTAATAAACAGCAAGCATCTTATTGCAGGTGACTTTAATACCTTTTAGTTGTATAACTTATAAACTAACAGGTAAGACAGTATTCCACTGAGGAACAACCACTTCTTATCACCTTCAATATACAGCAAATGAACTATAAAGCCTCCCCCATCCCAGTTCAGCCTAAATGCCTATGTATTACCGGTAATGACTTCAGAACATTAAATCTGTTATGTAGTAGCCCTTCTGTTGTGGATATAGAGAGGGTAAATGGTGTTCATTTTCCAAACTTAATTGTATTGTGTTTTCTATTGTCCTGCTCTATATATGGACAGACCACCTATGAGCTCTTACTGGCTAAATCCATGAGCCCCGGCTTTAAGGAGCATGGGATATTAATTGCCAGGACCATGGGCCCTAAATTGGCCTAGTGGAATCCTGGGAGCATCAAAATATGCCCTTACAGATGGAGCGCCGTCCTTAGTCCCACTGGGACCATATAGGCAGCCTGTAGTCCCGGAGTAATAGGGCGCCAAAAATCATTAGCCAGGCCTTCAACCTCACAATGAATAATAGTAATTTTTGAAGAAAATTTCTGTTAAGTTAAACAGCAACATCTGTTTTTGTTAAATGTTCATATCTGTCCTGACTTCAAAGTCAATTAAAAATATAACAGGTGTATTTGTGCAAGTACCACCCAAAAGAATTATGAATTAGAAAAGTGAACACTTACATAATGTTAGCATTTGGTTTTTTATGATAAAGGGTTTTTTTTTTCTATTGAGTATATTGATCAGTTCGTCTGTTTGCATTTATTTGTTAAGGAAATTTAAATAGTAAAATGGCTATTTTGTTGAGCCAATTGACTTGAGCCAGAACAAATATTCAAATGCTTATTTCAAATGTAAGCATCCTGTCCTCTGAGTGGCTTTAGTCATGGAGTTATGGAACAACTCTCAAAGATGTGAACGTGCACAGGAGACTTTTAAGTGAACAATTAAGTGTAAGAGACGTAATAATCTCTTGATCTTCCTATATACAGTAGGATTAGGCAACTGGGAGGTCCTTCTCAAGTATATACAGGATTCCAAACACATCCTGATAAAGCAAATGCTAACTTTGTCAATGTGAATCCTCAAGCATCATGGCAAGGTCATTTAACCTGTAATTATACACATCGTATCAATTCTAATATTATGAAAAATATCTCTTAGCTAATGTGTGAATTTATTTTGAACTAAGCCTGAAGCAATATGCAAATTAGTCTGACAAAAATGGGCAACTTAAGCATTTAACCTGTTAATGAATTAAAAGATAAGGAAGGAATTTGTTTCTCAAATTCAACAAATCTTAAACTCCTAATTTGATAATATATCTTGTGTATCATGAACCAGGACATAACAGTTATAGAGCTCATTTATACGTTAATAAATAAATAAACAATAGGAAAAGTTATGAATTAATGCAATAGATTTGTCAACCCAATAACACAATTATACACTACTAGTACCTTAATATAACTGCATGCTCTGATGTTAATGAACTGAGATGAGCATTGGGTCCTCAATAAGTTACCATTCAACCCCTTCCCCTTTAGGTTATGATCAAACACATCTAAAACCAGAATTTTAAGGTTTCCCACAGGCCTCAGGAACATTCTCACCATTATGAGAAGCCCTGCTTTTTCTAGCACCATATGACGACATTTAAATTCAAATATCCAATCCTTTATTTTAAAATGGATTTTCTGTATGTGGGTTTTTAAAACAAGTGTTCACACATAACTTTGGTTTATGGAACTCAAGGACATGTCAAATTCAAACCTAAAATGCAGCCACCTATAGTTTAGGCACGACATCTGTGAGATTGTTCACCTACAGTACTTCAATGTAAACAATCTTTCAAGGCTTTTTTCACTACGCATGTTTACATCTTCGCGCATTTTGTCCACGCATATAAATGGCTTTCAGGTAAGTGCTAAATTTGGTATATCTTTAGTGCTAGCATGCACGTCTAAACAATTTTATGTACATTAAGAATAACTTTAAATGGTCAGGTTTGTTTATATCTTGTTTACAATTTAGTAACTAATACCTTATAAAGTTCACCAATGCATTTTGGGTAAAGTTTCTCATTAAGGTACATATCATTTATTCCTCCCGTTGGGTTTGATATGAGCACCTGTGTTTATATTACATTAAAATTAGTCCACAGGTGTTCAAGTTCCACTTTATTGAGCACTTGTCTCCTTTGGCCGTAGATGAGATGATTGCACTCCGTCATTTATTATAAAACAGCACACCTGGTACATCAACGATCATACAGGTATTTTTGATGATTACTGTATTCAAAATTGTTACATCAGGCATGTTACTTTGTACACCTGGTATTCAAATGACCATAATAGTTTGTTTTTATTGGTCACCTGCCAACCACTCACTTTGATAATCCTTGCATTATTTCTTGAGGTAGTGTTCTTACTCGAAGGACATCAGATTTGTTGGGACCTAAAAAAATTAAATAAAAATTGATTCATAAATGAGGTTTATCTTGAAAAATATTTAAGTTTTATCAATTTTCAATTATGTGCATTTTTGCAAAAAACAATATTATTTTAGTAATTGAATCCTCGTAAGAATAGATTGTGACAAGCAGTTATTTGCCATGCTGCCCTCTGGAGGTAAACATTAGTAAGTTGTGCATCAAACATGGAGGGAAGTATATATAAGAGAATAAGAATTCACTTTATATTATTAAGTAATGATAAGTATTAAGTTTATATAAGAAAAAAAGATTTAGATGAATATTAACGATAGTAATGAAAGAAAAATGCTTAGAATGTTTCCTCTGCTAAAACGTATGCTTGAATTAACCAAAGTAAAGAGCACATTACAAAGCATTCTAACAAGAGGAAAGCCAGTACAGCAAGTAGTAGAAACAGAAAAAAAAACACAAACAAGGGTTTCCAACTAAACAATAAAGATATTATCATATTATATTACCAATGCATTGTAAATTTTATTTTTATCATACCATAATCTGTATGTTGAAACATCTGACATATATACAACCACACATAGTATACTCAGCGCTCTGAGATATGTTTACAGTGCTCCAAGTTATGTTTATTGGGTGCGATACCAAACATGTATATTAATATATTATTAATATCTGATACAACAGATAGGTACAGTAGCCAATGGGCTAAATAGGAGAGTGCCCCAGTTCCATTTTGCTAACATTTAGCACGGGAATGAATTAGTATGTTTAGCTTCAACCTGTAAATTCTGTCTTGGAGCACTAAAAAATCATTATTTAAATGATGTTGAACCCATTACCAAAATAATGTATTATATGTTGGACTCTCATCGCTCCTCCCCCTCCTTCTTCCCACACGTTCCCACACATTAGAGCTCCATGCAAATATAGTCCTATATTCAAACATGCAATAAAACATGCCAGCAGTTGCAAGCATGCATGAAATAAAGTCACATTGCATGACTTACAACTGAGTGCACATAAGGTAAGTGAAGCCTTTACAGAGAAGCCCCAACCGGTACCGGTACAACACATTTAAGCTGAATATTAAGCAAAATTTAAAAAAATCAGATGATTTTGTGATTTGTTCTTTAAGAATTAGTAATTATTAGGCTGAAACTATACAATATTTAGTGTGAATTGATATAGTGCTAAGAATCCATGCCAAAGCATCTCCTATGCTGCCTCTCCCTAGGAAGAGATCTGAATATGCTGCATGTCATCTCTGTATGGTCTTTGGACCTGTAGTGCTAACATCAAAATAAAGCAAAAGCTGTCTAGTATTCTATGTTAGTCACATTCTCGGTGGTGTTGTGCATGGCTCGCGGAACCGGGGACTAGGCCCCCCCCCCCCACTTCTTGGCAGAAAATATATGATGTCTATGCAGATTTTTGTATGATCAGCTCCCTCGCAATTCATATTCCCATTCATCTTACTAGTGGGGCCCTCTCCCCCCAACCCAACTTTGAAAAACGTTCTGCCTGACCTGTTGTGTGTAAATAAATCTAGTCACATCCCACTTTCTGAAGGTACAGAAATGGCTGGTATATGGTTCTTATGATGAATGAATAGACACAACTGGCAAATCTAAACTAGAAGTATCACATGATGTTTAGTTGGTGATGGTGTAACATACACTACGATCAGCATAAATGAATCAGAGGATATTTTATGGTCTTAAAACAATGCCCCCATTAATAATGTGTTAAATAATTGGTAAGGAAAGGCAGTGTGATTGTTCATAATAGTGATCTTATAAAATCATTTTCGTTTTTTCTGTGCACTCTTGAATTCATGTAATCCGTTGAAAGCCAAGAGGTAGCATAGAATCATTAATGTTTTGCATTTTTAAGTGTCAGATCAAAATTAAACTTCCAAGCGATTTTAGAGCAGGGCACCGGCATTCCAATCAACATTATTCATTTGTGATATGCCCTACAATATCTATGATGTGCCCTTCAGCATAAACATTTTCATATACTGACTGTTGCTTGCTGTGTCTGTTATATAATATTGTACCGTACCACATAAAGGTCATGTGACTGCTGTCGCCTACTGTGTCTATCGTTCCAGCTGTTGTACTGAGTGTCTGTGCTGAATTTAGTGCTTAACAACTAAGGTTACTTCCTAGAGAGCTGAGCAAGTTGTACGCTGCATGCTTATAAATCATGTATTCAATTAGTACAGTAGAGAAATTATGTGAATAGAAATGAAATTTTCTTTGTGAAAAGTGGTAATTAAAAAAGAATATTATCTTAAGTATTCATTAACACAAGTAATGACTATTTCACAAATCGCATTAGAGATCCTGAATTTGTGATACATCCATTTTCCAAAAATACAATAAGTAATATAAACACATATATGATTAGCAAAAACAAAAAAAAAGGGAATTACAAGGAATAATAATTACAATCGTGTTTGTATTTTTTTATTTAAATTGTACAGTGCAAGTGTCTGTATGTGAATATTGTGTAGGCAGATGCAAGAGTGTATGTGTCAATATGTGTGGTGGTAGGCATGGCTGTATGTATGTGGTTTACAGTGTAAGGTAACCATGTATCCAGCCACACATGTGCCTGGGATTTTGGCTATATGTGTGGCTGTGCAGGGCTTGAAATTAACTTTTTTTCTTGGGAGCATTGCCAAAATTTTCTGGCACCCCCCAAAAAAATTTGGTAGCACAAGTAATTTTTTTAGTAGCACATATTTCCCCATCCTTTTCGCATCCCCTAAGATAATAAGTGGGCAATTCCACAGTAACGGAATTACAAATCACAACATTTTTTTACTTATTTTGACAAACCCAGAAAATTAGGGCATGCGTTGGATAGTAACTGTTATAGATGTAAGTAATACATACACCTACCAATATCAAACAGTGGTACTTAGAAAAAAAAACTAACAATATTTTGAAATTTGACCAATTCTATTTCGGTACGGAATTACACAGAAATTTTCAATTTTAATTTTGATCACGGAACATAAGATTCCGTCTGAATATTATAACCAATTAACATTAGTGACTGGTATCACAGTTTGGACATAAGGTGTGGCTAGATTGTTAATGAAAGTTTGCTGCTCATATATTTATGGTTTATTTGTATTTAATTGGTTTTGTTTGGTAACGAAATTACGTGACACGGTAACGGAATTACATGTCCGATTACTGATTAGAATAAAATATTAAACCATCGAAAAAAGAATTGGAAATAATCTTTAGTGTACTTGTAGAAGTGCATCATATAATTTTAAGCTACTTTAACCAAGTACAGTAGGCATAGGCAGTATTGGCTGTTGCAAGTTTTATTTTGGTAACAGAATTACACAGAAATGATCAATTTCAGTTTTTTTCAAGTAACACAAAGTTCTGTCTGAATATTATAACCAACTAACATCAATGACTGGCTTCATAGTCTGGACATAAGATGTGGCTAAATTGTTAAGAAAGTTTGCTGCTCATATATCTATGGTTAACTGTATTTGTATGGTTTTGTTTGGAAACGGAATTACATGACACAATAATGGAGTTACATGTCCGATAGAACATGGAGGTGGAATAAAATATCAAACTATCCAAAAACAATGTGTTGATAGTATTTAGTGTACTGTAATTTATGGAACTACATCATATGATTCTAAGCTAATTTAACTACACTACAGTAGGCATAAATATTAGCTGTTGCACCTGCACTTACTGTACTCACAATAATCAGAAATGGCTATTCTAGAATGCCTATCCATCTATGGTTCACATAGCTTGGTACTATGCAAGATCTATCCACAATCTATGAATGTTGTCAATTGGCCACACAAATTAACAAAATTCAATTATTCCAACAAACTTTAGGATAAACTTGTCATTGTAACTTTCAAGAACCTGACCAACAAATTTGTTGGCATTCTTCTGGCAAAAGTACTTAACAACCACCTACTTCAGGTCGGATATATAGACAATTTATTATCACTTTTAACTGTAGGCATAACATTACTTGTACCATCATGAGCTTGATTACTTTCTTCAACTTCATCACTATCACTAGCATCATCACTGATATCTGCATCATCACAATCATCAACATCATCACTAAATTCAGCTTATCACTATCTTCACAGTTACTAGGGCTGTTGCTAAGGTCATTTGCTGCCACCTTGTCATTTTAATAGGCTCCACTGGACATAAGTATCAATCTGAATCAATGCTATGGAGGAATATGGGCAGTATATTTAGTAATAGTGAATTAAGTTCTATTAACCGTATTCCTATGACCCAACGTAATTCCGTTACCATGTAATTCCGTTACCAAATGTAATTCCGTTGCCAGGTTTTCTACAAAACTAGCGAAGATCAAAGAAAACTGTTGAGTGATAATGGTAAAGGTGTATGACTAGTAAGAGAATATAAAGTAACTTGAGTTTAGGAACATTGGTTTGCTCTCAGAAAAACAATAATCATTTTTTTGGTAACAGAATTACGGTGTGATATTACCCAATATCTGACAACTTGCTGTGAAAATTGTAAGATGCCATGTCCGAGTCTACCTCAACATTTGGGTTCTAGGGACCATTAAGTCAAATATTCAGAATAATTAAAGTCAGGAAGGATTAAGTTAAGCATAATTGGGGATTATTTTTAAAATTAGCCTTTTTTTTTTTGTTTTTAAATTCTGAATCATATGCTCAAATATACCAGTGGTTTTTCAAGAATATGAATTAATAAGACTAAAATTTCACTTCGAACCAAATTCTACATGTTTCAGATCTGAAAATGAAACCCAAGTTTAGATACAAGTGGATTAAATTTTTGGTGGTTTTGGCCTTCCAATGTGGAATTGCCCAAGTGCTGCGCAATATTTTATTCTTTATATTTCCTAACAAACCTCCACCCGCCCACACCTACACTGACTGTCCCCACGGATTATTATGCAAGAAAGAAGACATGAAAGAAAGAGAGAAGAGATTTTTAAAAATTGAAAAAATACCAAGAAAAATAATAAATAAGAAATAACAAAAGGAAGGAAAGAAAAAAAAAAGAAAGAAGTAAAATGGTGGAAAGAAAATAACAATGAAAAACTAAAAGAAAGGTAAGTAAAAAAATGAAATAAGAAAAAGGATGAAACAATATTAAAAATAAAATAGATATTAAAGGGATAGTTAAAAAAAAAAAAGGAGCAAGGTAAAAAATTCAACCTAACTGGAAGGAAACGGAAAGTATTTCATGGAAAGTTTCAATTGTTAGGAATATTTCAAATTTCTGTTAATTATTAACAGATATACACAATATAAAAAAAAAAAAACATGAGCAGTAATAATGTGCTAGCTAAACTGTCTAGTCAATGGACTGCCAAAATCTGCAGTTACTTAAGTGGATTGATATATTGATTATAAAATTATTAATTATTATTACTGAAACATTAATTATATTTTCTGTACACTTTCTTTAAAATTGTCAGTATTTTTCTTCATTTGTGCAGGAAATTTTCAAAAAAATAGGTCCGCAGAATCGCATTAACACTGCAAATGCCTATACATTGGTTACAATAGCCACCGGCCGACTTTACTGTAACATTTGCGCGGAAATTGACTTATTTTTAATATGTGTGGATGGAATTTTTTCTTTATGAGATAACTCTAAATCATTTTACACATAATAATTTCAACCTAAACAGAGTTCCAGAGTTTTCACCAATATTTCGGGAGTGCTGAGATTCCAGCTCCCCACTTGTCAAAGGCCATTTAGGCTTCGTTTTAAGCCTGAAAAATCGGCATCACACAGTCGGCCGGCTGGCGACACTTCTTATTTAGGTTATAATGTAGCCTAGAACATTAGGCCTGGGCCTGTACAACTTCAGCAAAGTATCTTATACCTACATATATAACGATCTATAGTTTCATTTTCTTGTTCAATGGTTG
>NW_022683792.1:1924349-1968433 GCF_011630105.1 Anneissia japonica | reverse complement strand
CTTCAGTATTAATCGCCAGAGAACATCGTCACACTTCTAGTGTTTACAAAGGTTTCGCGGAGTAACATATCCCAAACATTGCAAGTTGCCCCGAATGATGTAATATCCCAGCATTCTGATTGGTTTATTGCTTGATCTGGGCCGTTTACATCGTATGAGTCAATACTGATAATACGATCGTTTGAAATTTCGGTACATAGTCTATTTTATGAACAAATACGTTAAGGAAACGTTCACAATTACGAGGAGGTACAGGTAAGAGTAGCACTCAATAAAATAGTAAAAAATCGTGCAATCCGATGTTTTTATACCAGTCTCCTTCGCTTTGACGGTGATTGCTTATTTACCAAGAATAAGATGAGCGCACATCAACACGGTTTTAGTGTACGACGTCACACTTTAACAGTCTAGGTCATGCTGATTGGTTGATACAGTACATGTAAAATGAATGATAGCATGTTTTGCGTACTGCCTGACTGAAAATAATAAGCTGTACAAGTTGTAAATAATTGGGATTTGGAGGGAAACCACCTTCCTGCCGCTTACAAAATCTACTCGCGCTATCAAATGACCTTGTCGCACTGAGCGCGACAAAGTTGAATTCCTTGTCACACCTTAAAAAATCAGGTCGCAAATGCGACCAAATAACCCTTAATTTCAAGCCCTGCTGTGCATGAGGCTATGTGTATGGTTGTGTATATGCCAATGTGCGTAAGCTCTAAATTTTGTCACATGTAAAGCTGTGTGTGATGCATGAGCATGTGTGTCACCGTCCAAGTAGCTATGTGTGTTGCCATGTGACTAAGTATCTGGCTGTGTATTTGGCCATGTGAGTGGGGCTGTAAATTACCATGTGTGTTGTTGCTTTTGACCATGAATGTGACCAAGTAAGTCGCAATGCATGTTGTCAATCACTGCTTACCTGTTGCCGACTCTTCTTTGTAGCATCTGCTAGCTTCCTAACCCATTGGCAAGTATTTGAGTAACTTGTTGCCTTGAATTTGTAAGAATTACCTAATAGTATTGAACACAACAGAACATAAATAACAACACGAATAAAAGAAATAATAATGTTAACTGTTGTATATTGTGCTCTCCACTGCACATCTTGAATGGCATCACAATATTACCTTTATCAACCATATACAGTGTGAATACTTAATATTATATATGTAAAATAAAAAAGCAAGGAACGTATGGTGTTTTGAAGAACAAACAATAAACATAGCATAAAATTCACCTGTTATAGAGTCAGCTAACAGAAATACATTGTGGCCCTTAGACTCTGGGACAATCACCATCCAATCAACAATAGATGTCATCTTACTAGGCTTGGAACGAAACTAAATAGTAAAACACAAATAAGAATCACTTAGACAAAACATAATCTGTATAGAAATACTACTGTATATAAATATCATACAACAAAATTATAGAAGAATTGAATAATTAGGAAAGAGTAAGAACTAGTAAAAAAATATTAATATATAAACAAATATTTTTCATTTATGATAATGATAATAATTGATAAAAAAATTTAATTCATGCTCAGTCGGAAACTCTTATCATGATGATAATGATAGTAATATCACTAACAACAAAAACAAAAGTTATTAATTATTTAGAGTATACGTATATAATACACATGGAAAATTGGTCAATAAAGCCCCAAAAAAAAGAATGCACTTCCATTTTATGTACAGTAAAACGTGCAGCGTGGTCTACCATGCTAGAGCCTAGCTGAATTTACCTTCGATAAAAACCAAATTATTTTAATCACTGGCATTCTTCAACTTAACAAAATATTATTTTAACTCTTATTCAAACACCTGGATGTTTTATGGCCCTTTCTATCGTGTTCTTTCTAGTTGTTAGATAGCTGAATTGTGTTGTTTACATGCATTTCGCGATCATATCTAGCATTCACGATGTCAATAAGTTGCTGAGCCCAACACTCTCATTCGTCATCGTAAACATGTGCGCTCAATCTGACGACACTTGCCTTGGTAGTTTGTTGTTCTGGTTAGGTTTATTACATTAATATAGTGATTATTATACCAGAAATAGAAGAAAAGATCGAACTATTAATAAATAAATACAACAAACTTTATTTTATTTAAAAAAATATACATTATCACTTTATAAAACATGTGCAATCGGACTTTTTTTACGGTAATAATTTGTCGATGATGACAGCATCAGGGGCAAAGACCATTCATAAAATTGACTATTCGTAAAACGGATTTTTACTGTATTGCCATAAAATATAAAAAAAATATTCAATGCTTAATTAAATAGCAACTACTTACATTTGTTCTGTCTGGACCAGAGAATGTTTTGGCAGCATAAAATATCAGATTGGTTCCCCATAGACCCACCCAAAACCTAGTCCAGGATGATACCTATACAACATAATAAACAACATTATTATTGCGGAATCTTAATACAGAAAAAAATTATGGTTTATTAGAAGCTCACATCTTGGCAATGGGTATGTATTACACAAAACTGTTTATTCCATGCAGTGAACAATAATGTAATTTAAAAACTTAGTTGAAGTAATTGATTATTTCTCAAAATACTTACAGACACTTTTCGACCATTCTTCATTACAGATTTCTTTTTTAGAGGACCTATGGAAAAATGAGTTTTAACAAAATATAATTATTTAAGAAAAAAAAAAAATTAGAAATCATAACATCATGTCACAATGGTATTGTTAATCTGATATACAGTGTCATTGTGCTGAATTACGAGCATTATCAGTGAGTTTCATAGCTTTTCCATGCAGAGGTGTTCAGTAATTACATCTTCCACAATTGTACTTATTTAAACAAGAATTTTTATGCACATTTGGAGTTTTTTTGAGAATTCTAAGCAGAGCTTCTCTATCTAATGTTTGAATTCATTGGCAGGCATTATCAATCTACTTGTCTTGACATGAAGACCTGCATTCTGAAAATGATTTTAAACTGGACTAATGAGAGAACCAACCACCATTATGTTTTTCTCACCTTGTACAGTGAATGATGACGTTGGAATCTCGGGTATATTTTGCACTAAGTCTTCCAGACTTTCTGATATACCGTCATTCAACCAAACATCTTGATCATCACTTACCTCAGAGTCCTCACTACTTCCGCCTGGATAGAATGGTGGAAGAGCGAAACAATAAGGTAATTAAAAAAATAATAAACAGTATAAATTAAATACTTTGATGGAGCGTATGGCGCAGCATGTAAGGTGTTGGACTTCTGATTGTGAGATCGGGAGTTCAAGACCGACGCTCGTCGCATTTCTTGTGTCCTTGTGCAAGGCACTTTACATATGTCTGCTTCTCTCTCTACCTAGGACCTAGGAGTATAAATAGGTACCTGGTAGAATGGTATTGTGCTGAATGTATGAGTCGTTTGCATTCAAGCAACAATGACCAGGGATACTCCCCGGGGAGCAGAGAATGTTGCACAATGTGCGGATCTGCAAATTGCGGATTGTGAAAGGCGCTATATAAATTATGGTCCAGGTTCTATAAAAAAACAAAAAAAAAAAACAATAAAAATAGAATGAAAGATTAACGAATGGATAAAGAAAAAATATTGATAATTGATTTAACACCTGGAATGGTTAAAGAGAGGGGGGGTAATTTCATACATTCTCATCCAACAATGACTTTAATTAGAGGATGAAAGAGATGCTTTATAAACCAAAATTGTCTTTATGAGGTTTACAGAGTGGAGTTGGTTTGGAAACGGAGGGTGAATCAGGGGTTTAGCAAGAAATAGGAAATAGGTCGCCCAAAATATGCTTTAGTTTAGTGCAACATTTGATAGATTCGAAGAATATAAAGAAGTTCCTAAAGTAGACCAGGCCCAACTAGGCTAGGCCGGGCTGACTAGGCCAAGCCGTCCAAGCCGTCACGGTAAAAGTGGCCGTCCTAAATAATTTTTGGCCGTCCACAAGACGGCCAGACTGCTCGCTGGCTAAGCCGTTGGTGTGAATGCAGTTTCAGCCTTACCTATTGACATTCCATTCATGGATCCTTCCACAGAACTGCATGTTGAAACAGATGGCTTAGCATGTGGATTATCCTCAAGGATGCTATCATCTAATAGATGCCTTGAACCATTCCCAAGTGTTCCAAAGCCACCTGGCGGAATACTGAAATGAAAACATACAAACTTTAGACTTCCTAATACTGTTCACCAGTGACATGTGATTAGTAACTGACTGCTGTACTTCAAATTAACTCAATGCAGGCTTTATTAAACACAATATTTTGTTAGTCTGTTCAGACCATCAAATCTGGTTGTTTGGCACTCAATTTTCTAACTAACTTTTGCTTGGGAAGTGCAGTTGTTTATGCTTATAAAAACATTTCTGTTATTAACTTATCAATATCAATATTTCAACAGATAACTAACTAATTTGAGGAAAAAATTTACTTAAAAATAAATCAACATCAATTAAACAAAAACAACAGGCATCAGTGCAAGTGTAATGCATTCAATATTGAACGGAAATAAAGAGACGAGGAATGAGGAGGCAGTGAAGAATAAGGCTCACCTGAGTTCGGTACCCGTGGAAAGAAAACTGAAACACAATTCAAAGGACAAGAAAATTGAGCAAGCAAAATCATGATCATGCAAAAACAGCAAACACGTTCATAGAGTATTAGATTAGTAAAGATCTGTCAAATGTTATTTGACATCAACATGTGAGTCTGACATGCCTATAATATGGTCATGATAACATCAAATTATGACCACATATAGCTGCATCATGAATATATATGAACATACAACAGTTTTTTGTAAATGAGAATTTGATAATCTTGACAGAGCTTAACTAATTCAAGAGAAACACAAGATTCAAACATAATTCAACATTCAATGCTGTGAAAAATTGACAATGCATGCCACTTAAAAACGAAACATGGGGTAAGGCATACAGGGCAGTGTACGGGGGGGGGGGGGGGGGGGGGGGGGGGGGGAGGGAGACAGATGTAGGAAGGCAGTGTCAGAGAAAAGGGGAGTGTCAAAGGAATGGTAAAATGTGGAGTGTGTAAGGGGAGTACATATAAAGAGAATTGGAATGAAAGAGTGTGAAGTGTGTAAGACAAAGGGGCTGGGAAGAAGCAGTCCCATACTACAGTACGTGAAAATGCTGGCATTGGGAATATCAATTCCAACCAGGAATAGATGATGTCATTTGGAATCTACACTTGCTTCAGTTTTATTTTTTATTTTCGAACACAAGTACCAACTTGAGAATTGTGCAAATATCCAATTTCTTCATACCAACATAGGTGCCAAATGTTGCTACTGAAAGCATCAGCAATTGCTTTTTATTTTAAATAATGATGCACTTTGTATTTTAAATGTTTTATTTTTATATTATTGTATTATTGTACTGTGTATTTTATGTTAATTTTATGTGCATTATCATCACAAGAAACAAATTTAGTGTAACATTAAACAATGGTAGATTGCAGTAAAGAAAATTAAGTATATTTTTGTTAGACAAACTTTTCACTATTCAATTATTTTCAATTGAATATAGTTATTGATAAAATTACATACACTGTAACCTCTTTTCATTTTCATTTATACTTAAAGTATTTTACAATAAAAGATCTAGTCAAAATAGATATCCAAAACTGCTATGAATGACAAACCCACACATAATGTGAAAAGCATAGCAAAAACAAAAACAAACGAAAACTGAAACAATTAAAAGCATTACTCACTAGGCCCCTAAGCTTCTCGACTTCCGATGACCAGGGACAAATTTGGAGGTTGCTGTTGGTGTCCCTGGAGCCACCATCTTACTAGATACTTTTTCTAAAATACAGGAACAGAATTAAGTACTACAATATTATAAATATATGTAAAATTCAGATAGAAAATTGAAATGCATATGATTAAATATGTTTACATAAATCTATAAATGATAAAAATTTTATGGTAGACATATAAATTATTATCCTATCTTACAAAAATGACAGTAAATGAAATCTGACTCTAAATCTTTAGGCAACAAGAGGTTAAAATTATGGAATCATTATTGCACTATCATCCAAGTTTGTTGTATATGTCAAAATTAACTGTGATTTTGATCATGAATGACAGCGAAGCGCAACATTATTGAATGAAACTTACCATTAATATCCAAGTCTTCCTTTGATTTTGTAATCAACTGCACTGTGGGTTCTAGTTGCAATGATAATCTAAAAATGAAAACAAAGCTGAGCAGTTAACCGAGAGGTACTGTATTGTTCCTGCTTCTTTTGCTGAAGACCCTGGTTCAAACCCGGCCAGCGTCAGGTTTTAATTTGAAACACAAACAAAACAACAAAACTCACAATGAGAGTCAGTAGGGCAAAGGACTACATTCCCCCCTCCCCCACTTTTTATGTATCTGTTATACATGTTGCAGTTAATTTGTCTGGCTCTGCACTATGAATGCTGTGGGTTCCAAGGTGCCCAACCCAAGATTCCGATTCCAAGTTTGAATAAGAACAAATAGAATAGAAGAATTATTATTATTAAGATGTAAAGATAGTTTTAAAGGCTTTTAATTCACAAAATAGAGATTTATATACAGCACTGGCCCAGGATTTATAAATCTCAGCTAAGATGTTCCTAAGCAAATATCTTAAGCTGACTTATCAAACCATCTTAGCAAAATCTTAGCTTGCGTACAATCAACTTTTTAATTTTAAGCAATTTTTTAAGCAATATTGATAAATCTGACTTAAGCAAAAAAATGGACTTGAAACAAATGTAAGCTGATTTCTTGTTTGATAAATTCAGACCCCGCAGGTGGCCCACAGGGCAAATTTGGCACGCGATGCAAATTATTTTGACCCACAAGAAAAAATTAAATTATAAAAAAAATATATTTAAAGAAACTAAAATTAATAATCATGCAGATGAATATTCTTTCAATTAAGTGATGGCCAAAACACAACACTGGGCCAATGTGAGTTAGGGATGATCTAGATCTAGAGTTAAATTCGTTACCAATCAATCAACAAATGGCAAAAGATTGGTAGTTAGCTAAATATGACAGCAAATTAAAAATAAAAACTTTATCAGAGACTTGTTCTTATTAAGAGTAGACCTGAGATTTTACAGTCAAAATGTTTTTAGGCTTTAAAGCCATGGTATTTGGAGGATAAACGATAGGTGAAATCACATAAAAAATACAGATTGTCTGCCAAACTATTAAGTTGAACAATCTTTGTATGGCCGATAAAAAAAAAATACTGTGTTTTTGTCACGATTATTCCTGTAACTTCATGTTAGGTTTACAAATACTCCTACAGGATTACTATTACCAGGGAGTTGTTCATGTATGAACGACATACGAGCAGGTAACCATATTTGGTGAGGCAGAAGAAGCAAGGTCAATGTAATAGAAGAAAAATATCAAGTTTTACTCCGATTGGGTAAAAAAAGCCCAATTCAGGAAATGACACTTTGCCCACAATTATACTTGCACAAAGAAAAGAATACATGACACGTTCTATTACCAGACACCGACAACAATAAATGTCCAGCAACCCTGAAAAATATTTTTGGAATGAAAATATACTTTATTTTTTTAAATTTCTAATCATAAGCCTGCTTATTATTAGGCCTATGCAAATATTCGAGGGCTGCTTTGAATGTGGCACTTTACAACTTATCACGCCAAGTACTTAAACCGTCAGTTCCCAACAAACTCTAATTTTGCGAGAATTAAAATTTAGTGGTGGGGAGCTTAGCCTGTGGAGCCCCTTCAGAGGTTCTGGGACATCCCTCCTACCCTGCCGTCAGGCACATATTGGCGCCTGATAGTCGTGGCTTGCCAGTTGTCTTCAGTTGAACTCAAACTAGGACTTGATTTAGTTTGTGAATACAAATTGAAGTTGAAGCTGCAATTTGCACTAAATGAAGTTTTAGTTCGAAGTTCGACTAAAGTTTGTTTTAAGAATATGGGCGTAATTCCCTGAATTAACACACATTTTACAGTTGCTATGATTATTTTAGATGTCACATTAAGGAATATATCAAGAGTATAAAAATAGTAAAAATAGAACATAAATATTTTCCTATGAAATAGGGATAAAATTGTCTACTCACTTATAATTGTCTTCCTCCACAAACTTTTGTAGTTCTTCTATATACCTAACAGATTTCAAATAATTTTGCACATGAGGCAAAAGCTCAAGGTCATACTGTGATTGCTGGTATTCCGCTATTGTTCGCAGAACATTATTCATCTGAAAAAGGTAAGAAAAAATACAACATTACTTTGCCATCAGTGGGGTCTACGACGGAGGGGGGGGGGGGGGGGGGGGGGGGGGGGGGGGGCGCTCTCTTGCACCTTCTTCTAGATGCGCCACTATTTTCCACCTAAACAATTTAATTGTTATGAAGAGAATTGGAATTGATTTCACTTAAATATAGGTAGAGCTAAACATGGGTAGTATATGAATGAGAAAAGATATAAATCTGGAGTGAAAAATGAGTAAAATATAGGATAGAAATAAAGTAAAAAAACTGGGGAAAAGGGTGGAAAAAAGGCAGTTATACCCCTTACCCCACTTACCCCCCCACTTTTTTTAAATATTCAAAAATCTGTATCTCAATAACCGTTCCCAACTTTTTTGTCAAATAAACTGTTTGTGTCTTAGAACAACATATCAACAATTTGTTTTCCTCCGGAGCCTGACTTTAAGCTCTACACCCTTTCAATTGTTATACCAAGCACTGTAAAGTATAAAAGCTACATTTACTAGAACTGACGTTTAGTTTCATCAGCATTTATGATATGTAAGATAGTGCTCAACTCTAGAGACTGAAATTTAATCCTTGTTGTGACAGAGCCCACAAGGCAGTGAAAGATCATATTCATATTTTCAGACAAAATATTCTGTAAATTATGAAACTGATACAAATGGAAATGTTTAATAGATGTTATTAGCAGCCAATTTAAGGGTCTATGTAAATACTATAGGAAGGGCTGTGTATTTCTCTGTTAATTGGTCACAAGGAAGTTATTTTCTTATATACAGTACTAGTTTCAATTAAAAGGTATTAACTTTGTATGAATACAGAAACTTACAAGCAATTAAAATATTGCACTTTAATTAATTTAATACAAACATCACATTTTTAACAATGAATTAGTAATTTTATATAGTTTAAGCAAATGAATTTTAATTCCTGTTATATATTTGTTAAGCTCTGCTTACACTATGAATTGCCATATATAGGCATGATGATGTCATATCATCCCCATATATGGGCAAAGCACACATATTTTTCACATAAAACTTAGTATACCTTTGTAGACCTCATCTCACTGTCCAGTCCTCCTGTACTAGGATGTGCTACATCAATATAAATAAGATCCTGTAAATACATTCCTGGGAGAAGAAAAACAAAGTTCATAAACAATATAAATATTCATTACTTTGAACTAAATATTTATGATTACATAAATAAGATCATGTAGTTTACATTCTTTGGAGAAGAAAAACAAACTTTATTGCAAAAGTTTACCTAAATATGGTACACAGGGTAGGCGTATGTTGTTAAGGTGTTCCCTTAATTTCTGTCTGTTGTCTTCCTCCGATACTAGTTCTGCTAGCTTCTCATATGTTGAACGCTCTTTCTTGTGTAAAAGCTGTAAATAAAATGTAACTTTTAGTTTATGTATTAGTGATTAAATTTCCTTCGGTTTCCTGCACCCAGGGATTAGCTATGTTTGGAAGGTTATTTTGTAATAATGAATAAGATAAATGATTAGTTAATAATAATTAGTATTTTTACAGCACTATTCAATCTATATATCTATATAATAATATTAACAGCCAAATGAGATTTGAACATTTTATATATCTCCGATTATAATCTGTCAACCATGTTTAAAGGAGATTAACCCTTCCCACTATACCAGTGAATAAGCTTGCTAAGGGTCCTCTTGAATTTCATTCAACTTTGACCACTAGATTTAAACAATAAAAATAAGGACAAAATATCATTCCTGATGATGACATAATTAATGTCGAAATATTTAATCCCGACACGATGGTGTGCATTTCGATACTTGGAGTATGTATTATACTATCATATCATATATGTCGAAGCTTGCGGTACACCACATAGGTAGTTCTGAAATGAACTGTTGTAGTTGAGAAAGTCTTGACGTTTCGATTGAGTTGCTTCAATCGTCTTCAGGAGAATAATATCTGCAGAAACTCTATCATATCATACTTACATTCCATGTTTTCGTTAACCTATATACAGATGCACTATGTAGAGCCGATATAATGGCTAATAGTGAATGAAAATTATTCAAATCACTTAATTTCTGTAAAGATAAAAACAACAATTATTAGCAACATGGTATTTTAATGTTGACATATTAAATGAGGCATGCCATCCCAAAACCAACGTTAGTGTCACTATGTCAAACTGAGTATATTACCATAAGAATTGTGCAGTATTGTATACTTTAATACAGAAAAGCCATAATACTCTTACTCATATAAACTTGGGCAATACTGTAGTAAGTCAATTCAAGTAAATGACTCATCATTTTAAGGCTTATAATGTGGAGAATAAGAATATATAAAATTCAATTTTCATTTTTTATGGTCACTGATGCTCAGGGGCGGATCCAGGATTTAAAAGAGGGGGGTTCAAAATGGTTCCAAAACACCCCAAAAAGAAAGGGGATCCGGGGATCCTCCCCCGGAAATATTTTGATTCCTAGATGGCCGAAATGAGCTTTCCCGACTTCTGAGAAGTCTTTTAATGACTTTTAAGATCTTCAAAATTCAAGGTTTTCCCCCTCCTGAAAAAAGGTCAGGTAATTTTATCTCATTCTTTAGGCCCATCATATAGGAAAAGAATCAGACAGGCAATATAATATTATATTCCAACAACATTGAGTAGTTAGATAGCCTATGTAGTCTTTCTTCAATGGATCAATGAACCAATAGGCCTGAAGAATGAACTTTCATACATAAATTATTACGACGGCGAACCAAAAACAGTGTGTATAATTTATTTAATTGAAAACTAGTTGGGCTAAGCCTAGTTTGTCTGATCTTCCAACCTACAGTATGATTAGGTACTGTAAGTTTGCATGCCTTTTGTAAGCCAGGACCCAGTTGTATTTTGTTACATTTCTTCACAGAGGGGGGTTCGTCTCAACCCCTTGAACCCCCCCCCACCCCCGGATCCGCCACAGGATGCTGGTCTTGGAATGGCAAGCCTCAAATCTTAAAAATTATGTTTAAAATAACTGTTTTACTGTACTCGTTGTGTTATGTCCATCTTACACCTGTCTGAATATAATACATTTGTTATTATATTTTTAGTTATTTTGTTTGACTATAATATGATCTCCACTTCATTTGTAACATCATCCATATCTCCATTTTAAATTTATGTTAAAAGTCTTTTCTCACAGTTATCTTTTAAACACAATTAACAATAAAAATCTTTATTCCCTTACATCTTAATTTACAATATATAAATATGCCATTGTTGTCCTCATCGTTGCCCAGCACTGCCACCATCCCTGTCATAATCATTAGCATTACTATCGTCACTATATTCCTTTTTTACGGATCTAAATCAATTTTTGATGCCAAGTTCCTGTGCGTGGCTAACATGTTTTAATAATTATAAGTAGCAGCAATCACTGCTGCTGATGAAATAAACAGACCTAATGAACAGAACATGAACTAGAAAAGAAAAAAAATAGAGTTTGAAAATTAATTTACATTAATTATTACCTTTGCAATCTTTATAAAATGCCCCAAAATTTCTGCTCTAATCTTAACCGTCTGACCACTCAGGATCTCTTTTACTACCCAGAAACTTACCTATAAAACACAATTGTAGAAAATGAATATAAAGGAAAACATATGCAGTTTAAATCCAATTTTCATCTAGATACAACATTGAACACCACAAATTATAGACATATTATTATTATTATTATTGTTATTATTATTATAATTATAATACTGTCTTGGTAAAATCTTTAAACCACTAACATATCCCAACACTCATTCTCCCCAACCGAACAAAAAAAAAAAAATAATGATAAACTGTGAATTACCAGCCAAAACACCAGTTAACACAATGGATATAAAAATTAGTATCATGAATATTTTAAATGAAGAGAAAACATTTATTTTTCTAATTTTTATTTTATAAAAAGTAATTAAATAATTAACAAAAAATAATATTAATAAATGGATAATACTTTTGACAGCTGAAAAGGACTATCCCTAACCCTAAGTTATCCTATTCTCCATTCTGCTGCCATCTAAAATCAAAATTCAACTCCGGTAGTTATGGTAAATACAAATAATAAGTAGAGCAGTTACTCCATAGAGTACATATCTCCGCCCTGTGTCTGAATACCGAACAATACGCAGTTACGGGCGATTTTATTATTTTTTTTTATGCTCAAGGGTCAAAAACTAAATTTGTGACCTTCACTATGTCCTTCGACCTTTCCATCCAAAAAATTAATCACCTCTTTCTTAGATTATTATGTACCATTGCACTAAATTTTATGATCCATTCATAAGTTTTTGTGTAATCTTGCTAACAGAAAGACACAGATAGATAGGGGTGAATACATAACCTTCTTAGGCAAGAATAAATATAATATCAAAACATGTCAGATATGTTGGAAAGACTTACATGATTAAAGCGTCTTGTAAACGCAACAACATTTGGACACACATTGTTCTTGTCTTTTCCTGACCAAGCACAACTACTAAGCTCCTATAAAAACAGGCAGACACTTCATCAATAAAAATAACAAATAATTTATATAATAATAAAATAAGCCTCTTTATTAGGCTTAGTTTATGTGGAGCATCATGGGTGGCCACTTATCTGACAAGACAGTGATTAAAATCACTATTGGTTATCCTTAGCTATGTGACTAAAGATATAAAATAAAATAATTATATTCAGCTATTTTCTAATATTGTGAAGTCTAGATAAACCTGAATATTTAATTTAATTAATGGATATCTGGTTAATCCTGAATATTTGAATTAACTATCCCCACATTGCTTTACAGTTAATAAACCTGTACCAATTTGTTGGAGGGATATCAATTATACAAATTAATATACAGTACATTTGTATAACAAAGTAAAAATGAAAGGAATATAAAGTTTTGTTTTCCATTTGTAATATTCTCTGTGGTGACGATTCTCATACTCAATTAAAATAATATACAATCATAATAAAAATCTTAATACTTACTTTAATTTAATTAATGGATATCTGGTTAATCCTGAATATTTGAATTAACTATCCCCACATTGCTTTACAGTTAATAAACCTGTACCAATTTGATGGAGGGATATCAATTATACAAATTAATATACAGTACATTTGTATAACAAAGTAAAAATGAAAGGAATATAAAGTTTTGTTTTCCATTTGTAATATTCTCTGTGGTGACGATTCTCATACTCAATTAAAATAATATACAATCATAATAAAAATCTTAATACTTACTTCCGCTGTAATACTTTTAAATACTGGCAAATCCATTAGTGTTATTTGACTCTGTAAAATACATTAAAAGTAAAAAATGACAACAAAGGGAAAATGTCAGCACATACTGTAGCAATTAAAACATAGCAATAATATTTCTGAAAAATACATTAAAAAAAAAAAGTATAAATAATCAGCATAGGAACAGCTGGCTAATAAATTAATGCATACAGTATTTGTATTTTTAAAAAATGAGAATATTCAAAAATAGGAATATAAAGGAATATAGTAATTGACTCAGTGTTATATTTATTGTTCTGAAATTGATTAATAACATTGAGTTTATTCACTGTTGATGTTGATGCTGCCTAACAAGTTTGGATTTATGACCAAAACACAGAGATGTTTTTCTAATTTTGTTGAAGATAATTAGCGATACCATAACACAATCTATCATCAAAGGCTTGTTAGTGATGATAGTGCATCACTGTCTGGTTTTAAAGTGGCTGTTCCATTAGACCTGTCATTATAAATTCTGAGCCCATACTTTATCATTTTATACTCTGTACAGTAAATATCCTGAACTTTCTATCCTTGACTGGTTGTAGAGCAATAGCGCACATGTTACATGTCAATCCCATTATTTTTTAGTAATTGTACTGTATATATGCACAATTGATAGTCGTCAGGTTTTGAGTGTCACTTTAACTTCACTTTTACTATGTTGACAACATCAGGATAGGTGTTGCATACATTACTCTCAGCTTAGCTATGATTTTCTATGTACAGGTACAGTACTACCAAATTTCCAATGTAAATTTAATAGATTATGATTTATTGTTGCTAATATTAATATAAAGCAAAATAGTCAGGACAAAAAAAAAACATCTATTTCTTTAGTTACTTCCTGATTAATGTCAGCTCTACTTAGATTTGTTATACTAACAAGAGAAGGAAGGACTAGGACATTAAAGAATTACCTATCAACCAACCAATTTGCTTCTCTAATAAGATGAGGACGTTTTTAGTTTTTGGTGTCTTAACCCTACTTGGTGCAGATTCATTATATGAAATAAGAAACAAAATACAATACTTTTATTGACAATTGACTTAACATGTTGGATCATCTGATGTTTTAGTAATACTGTAAAACCAGAAATGTTATACTTACTGCAAAATGATCTGGCACCACCCTGAGCATGTCGAAGACTACAGCATCATATGTTTTTAGACGAGGTAGAGTCCAGCGGGTGTCTGCCTTATCCTGACCATTTAGCTAAAAAATATTTTTAAAAATACATACCCTGAAAATTTAACTATATACTGTAAATTAAATCTATACTACGGAGTTGGTAGTCATGATAAAACCAAATCTTAGGTTATATTGTATGTCTTTAAACTATTTATAAATGTTTAACTGTATTACATTGCATCAAAATTTTTAAAAGGCAGTACAATCTAGCATGAAATTGTTTCTGACATTAGAATGCAAAGAACTCTGACTTCAACTCACCTGGAAAAAACAACCATATAAGGAAAATCAATATGAATAGTACAATTACCAAACTCAAACTGTTTACAGTAGTTGAATAAAACTAACAGAATATTAAACATTAATGCTACACCAAGTTATGCTTGATTCTAAGATCTGTATATATTGTGGTCAGTTTACATAAGTCCGGTTTCCCGTCCTATCTGAGCGCATCCTTCGCAGGAAGAGTTGAATCTTCTGACAAAATGAGAGCCTATGAATCATCAAGGGCTTTCAGTGCACATTATAGTCATTCAATTACACTCCAAAATTTGAATAGACAATACCTTTACCTCCAAAGTACTTCTACCAAGATCACATATAATCAATATGCTAATTAACTCAATCTAGTTCAACCATATTATTGGGCTTGAGCGATTCCTAGGCCCCACGGCACACATTTGTCATCCTACTGAACTATTTCATACTGCAAAAACACATCTGGGTTCTCTCGACAGACACAAACGAGTAATTAAAGTGGGTTAACAAAATAATATGCTGTACTTTCTTCCCTCTAGTACAGTACTGTACACCAAGCCCATTGCTTAAACTAGAACTGATACTACATGTGTTGAAATATAAATTTCTACCTAAAATGAAGTATTTTGTATGGTTTACTGATATGGAATTGAAAAGGATCTTAAAGTATTCTTAAAAAAAAAAAAAAAAAAAAAAAAAAAAACAATTGCAAGAAAAATGTTTTTTTGTTTTTTTTATATATATAATACAGTATATATTTTTACTAATAAATTTAAATCTACAGTATATTATTGTTTATTTAATAGGAATGATTGTTGCCTACTGTACTTATGTAACCAAATTTGAATTTAGCTACCAGTATAGAACTATTTTAATGTTTTCTAAGGTATTTTTAAGAAGGGTTTTTGTTGATCAGTATACTGTAGTGTAGTAAATATGTATGCCTCTGTTCTCTGTTTTGGCTAAACATTTTTCTTTTTAATTTTCAATAAAAAGCTAATAACATACAATTCAAACACATTGGCCATAAATTGTTGGACCCAAACCTCCCTCCCATCCCCACCCCAAAAAAAACCCCTTTGGGTGTAGTACTGTACATTGTACAATGTCAAGTTTCTATAGGCTCAAGAATGATTATCCTCTGTACCCCACCAGGGGTTTGAATGCGTCCTGATGGCCTCGCTGGCCACATCCAGAAATACTTAGATGCCATTACACTTTTTCCACCCTTATTGCCGTTGTGCCTTTTTTATGAACGTGTGTTGAAAATATGAAGTGAAAAGAACAAAGGGGGCCTGAATCTTGTTCATCTCATACCGGTACTTATACAAAACCTCAGCACAAAAAGGTCTTTTTTTTTCTATTTTCAATCAAGATAATAAAAAAGTAACAATTTTCTTCCCTGGAAAAAATAAAAGCTATTTCAACCTTGAATAAATTAGACTGTTTTTTTCTAATTCCCCCAAGGAAGAAATTGCAAGATTTAGCATACAGTACTAGATACTATTTTTATTACCCACCTCTTCTATATAGTATTGGATTTCATGAGCTGTGACCTTGTAATTCCTTATATTTGGGTCATCAACATATTACAGATTTCAAGTTGTGGAATTTAACACAAGATATTGCTCAACAGAAGTGCCAAATGAAATGCAATGCTTCAAAGCAGCATAATATTGACAAATATTGAACACATTACTCAGACTTCTCAAGTACTATGTACTTTTTGTTAGTTCTTATTCTACATTGCTGTTCTGTATCCCTTTTGTTTATATCCAAGAATATTGGATAATGTTGTTATTAGTTAAGACTCATTTTAAACTTTTTATCTCTGGTAGGCCTTCTGTACTTAATACAGATGATTTTTTTTTTTCCCAACTACTACTAACTATTTTGTATTGTTTTTGTACTTTTTATTTCATTTACTTTGAGAACGCACCAATTATTGTTGAGTGCCACCGTTTCGAAGGTGTATGTTCAAATAAATAAATAAAATAAATAAATAAATATGGAAATTCCATAGTTAGGCATAGTTTTTACGGTAATTTTGCCGTATTATAGATAACGGAAACAGACAAAATACTACGGAAATTTATCATAGGCCTAGACCCTTAAAATATGTCTGAAATCCAGAACAAATGACTTTTTCATTAGGATCATTGGTTACATTATCCCTAGACAACTCATACTTAAGGGATCACAAATAATTTATCATGAAAACTAAGGAAAAGTGGATCGTAAATCATCATTCTGTCCATTTGTTTGATTCCACATCGAATTACAGACAACCGGGCCCAGGCTGATTGGGCCAATTTTCGGACCCCATCTGAAAGAATGCAAAACTATGCCTGATCTTCCTGAAAAGTGACCGATTAATCTTCATCCTGTCCAGTTTATTTGAAATTCCACAGCTGTACTGCAATTTTGAGCAACCCATATCTTGCACTCAAGGCAAATTATTGGAGTGCTACGAAGACTTTTTATTTACTATTGAAATTTGAAGACATAGTTACACGGAAATACATTTTACGAACTTGAGAAGTGTGCATTACTTGACATGGCCATTTTCAAATTTATAATACTGTAGTTTGAAATATGTCCTCCAAAACAAAAATCTGACAGTGACAGTATTGTACAATCCAGAAAATAACCACAGACAAAACACTGCATAATGTACAACAGTACCACAGATGAGGTTTTAAATTATAATAATGATAATTACATAATTATTAATAAAAGTTACACAGGATTAACAGTAAAGTTACAATAGGTCATGTTGGCATGGAACAGTGTATGGATTTCTATTTGAAATTTAACTATAATATAGACCAAATTAAAATGAAAAATAAACCTTATTGAAACAGGGTAATTAGATAATGTTATTACAGTACATGCTTAACATGTACCGTAGGCCTACTACAGACTTCATAGGACTACATAAAGAGTACTATTATAGACCCTACAGTACTGTACAGTACATTATATTTTTAACTGTCCGTAGTTATATGGAAATATGGCTAAATCATTGACATAAGATAAGGAGAAAAGTACTACGGATAGATCACCCATGACCTAATCCTCCTACATACTATCCAGAGATTATTTCAAAATTCTTTAAATTTACAAGATGGCTATACTGTAGATAGGGGCTACAGTACTATGCAGTACTATAACTTGTAATACTCAGAGCAAAAACCAAGTGACAATTTTTAATATTGAATCATCTTATTTTTAATGCTAATTCTCTGTTCTTAAATTTAGAATGACTTAAATGGAAATATGTTTGCCATTTATGTAATTACACTAAATAGTCAGTCAGTAAATAAATTAATTGTGTAGTTCTCTCTTTAAATTGATAGCTTTTGTGATTGTTGCATAAACTGCAATGTTTTTACTATATGTGAGGGCTCATGATCATCAGCAACTGCTGTTTTGGTTACCCTATGTAAATAAAGTTGAATAAAGTAAATAAACAAAATGATTTTAAAATTAAAGAAATGAACTTACACTACTGTACAGTACATACAAGCTTTTCTACAGAAACAAAAGTATGTTTGGGCCATGTAAAATAAAAATGTCTACAGTCAGCATGAGCATGTAAAAAAACAAAACAAAAAAGGAAAAACAAAAAAGAACTTCCTATGCCTATAAAGGCCCCGTTTAAATTAACATAAACAAACAATAAAGTACCAAGTCATCATGCAGGCCTGCTCTTGATAGATTCTCGGCTATCTCATGCTAGTAAGGTCATTTTAGGTCAAATTGTTGTCATATAGTACACCTCATCATGATAGTACAGATAGTACAGTACTGTACTGTATTTTTTGTGGGGAGTCAGGTAGGAATTACTTAAAAAAGCAAACAGCCATATTGCACATTATCTGATTACTGGGATGATTTACCACCATTAGCTTTATTTTTCTGAATACTACTGTAGATGATTTACCACCATTAGCTTTCTGAACCTCTAGATTAAACTAAGATTCAACTGTGGCATTGAGGTGTATGTAAAACTTCACTGGAATTGTTTAAATGTCAAACAGAATGCTATACATTTTTTTATTTTAATAACTTGATATTATGTTGAGACTTGTAGAATGTAAATTTCAAATTTTTAAAAAGTCTCCATTTTTAAGAATTATATTGTAAGTGATTTCATCATAGGCCTACTTATATTAAACACTCACTCGTCGTATTGCATTCTCCATGGAATGGTGTCAGACAACGAATGTCAGTACAGTGTGCGTCCAGCTTAAAGTGGTCTAGTATCAGACTAATTAAGTACTACGGAACGTCCGTAGTTAGGCCTACAGTATATTCTACTTAAATTTTGCCTAATTACAAACGTACGGAAATTTATCATACTGTATTATATAGGCCTAAACTAGGCCCATAAATAAATTGGTCTAAATACAGACAAAATTATTTTCCATCAGGATCTTTGGTTACATTGTCCCAAGACAACTCATACTTGTCTGATTACAGAAAATTATTGTGAAAACTAAGAAAAAGTGACCCTAAAATCTTCACCCCGTCTCTTTTGTTTTGAAATTCCACATCGAATTACAGACAATTGGACGATCGATCGGGCCCATTTTCAAAACTCCATACTTATCACTCAAGGCAAATTATTGGGTGGTGCTAAGGAAATTTTTCATTTACTACGGAAATCTAAAGACATAGTTATGGAATTGCATTTTACGAAAATTGAGAAGACTGTAGTACAAAAGGTCGCAAACATAAACAATACTACGTTTAATGTATAAGTTGGTTATAAACTGTATACCACTGTATGCAAAAAATTGGTACTTTTCCTATGGCTGTCATACAGTACCGATTGTACTGTACAACACTCTGCATTGCTCTGTCACATAGTTAGCACTCTAGTTAATAATAATACTGTGTACCTGGGTATAACCATGGAGGATTTAGTTTAGAAAACTAATTCCTCCATGTTATAATATACAGTAGCTGGTATAAGGTGTAAATGTAAAACATACCCCTTTGATGGTCATGTTCTTGAACAGGGGTAGATCAGTGAGATCTCCAGACACCAAGTCCTCTTCAGAGCTGTTCTGTTTCAGGGGTTTATGAGGGTGAGTCATTGCACCTAGACAGAAAAAAAAATAAATAAAATTAATTTGCTATTCAGTATATTCTGGAAAACCTAACAAATTGAAAGAGTGAATTACTCATTAAAATAGGAGATACAGTATAATTAAGGTTAAGGAAATGAAAAAAAAAAAGGTTTTCAATGGGAATACTTTTTACCTTAAAATTCCCAAAATTGATTTATTAGCTAATTTTAATGGACTACTGTATGCAAAAAATATAGAAACAGTACTTATACTGAATAAGTATGTCTTAATTCATGTCTGCTAAATGTAATACCCTGGTAAAACAGTTTCAATTAAAGCTGGAACACAACAGACGTAAACACTTCAAATATCAGAATTATTATTTAAATTTATGGTAAGTTTATTCACTCCACTCAGATATTGTCTTTAGGCTCAGCTAAAAAAAAAACAATGCTTAATTCAGCTTTTACAGTATAACATTGCAAACATTATACTATACCTTTAAAATAAATTTTACCATTTTTATAGATACAAAAATACAAACTACAAAACTCAGAAATATTCACTGGAACAACCAGCTTCTGACCATACCTGAATGTCAAAGTAAATGTAATATACGATGAAAAAGAAATGATTATTGTATTCATTAGTGTACATTAAAACCATTTCAGACATCTAACTTTAAATCTTTCTTGTAATCAGAGCTATTAAATATTAATGTCTGATGTTTTAATTGAACTGTCAATTAAATCTTGAAATATATGGGTTTGTAATGAAATATGAGACACACCAAACTTTATAATGGGTATTATGCGTATGAGTAAAATTGTCTTTCTATGTACAGTAATATATGATGAGGTTATGGAGACAGAGACACACTTATGTAAATCATTAAAAAAAAAAACAAAAAGAAACATGCAGTTGAAAGGCAATTCATATTGTTTTAGCAAAGAAATTTATAATTTTATGCAATATTTTTTAATGTAGAAAAAAGAGTACTTTAAATGCAGTAGAGTGGATTGGTGATTGAGAAGTAAATAAACGTGAAATGAAACAGAATGCTCAACACTGGGCAATGGTAGTAAGATGTTATTGCCTTCCCACTCTATTAGCAATATTTGAGGAAAATAACTCATGAGTGGACAGATGCTAGGAAATAAGGTGAGCAGATCTGTAAATTTCTGCAAAAATTTCAATGGAAATCAGTCCTCATTTTCAAATGCGCAGATAGATTTTTCAGCATAAATTTTAGTGCAGGGATACAGTCAATTCAACTTGCTAGCCCTATTATTCAGGGTGTACGGTAAAAAAGGCCCCGGAAAAAATGGCCCCGGTAAAAATGGCCCCAAATGACAGGTAGGTAAAAATGGCCCCAATAATAAAATTCTGTATTAAAACTGATTTTTTAAAAATCATTATATGCATTTTTTTAAACTGAAATAATTTAGTTTTTAAAAGGAAACTAGCATTTATTAATACTAAAATAATTTATTTGTGGCCAATTTCAAGGAAGCGGAATCACAATTTTCCAGAAATTCAATCCGGGTATTGGTAAACCCCACAAACAATGAGTTTATATGAACATCAAATTATCATTATCATTTTTTTTTTTTTTCAAAAAAAGAGAGTTCTACAATCATAATTAAAAGGCTTTGGATGGAGTTCGCAGTGTTTTTGGAGGATTGTGGTGTATTTGCAAGTATTTTATCACCAAAAAAAAATCAACATTTTAACCAAAAAATAGGTTCTTGTAAATATTTAATTTTCTTATTGATGTACCAAGTGAGTCAATCACAATTGAATTGTTTGGTTTTCTACAGTGTGTTTTAGGAGGTTTTTGGGATTTAGCAATACTGTACCATTTGATCCTACCATTACTTTATCCTCACAATTACACACCATTTTAATTCTTAGCATAATTGCCATATTTACATAACTATGTATATAATATAGTATCTCAGTTTACATTATTTAGTATAGTATTAGGCACTTAAATTTGCTTGGCGGGGAGTAGAAACCAAGTATGCAATTAAGTAAGTTGCTTAAATAAATGTATTCCTAATTATTCAGTTTACTTTAAAAACAATATTTAATTAACAAATACTTCTTTGAAGTAACTCTAAGCAGAAAATTTGTTGAAGTAAAGTAAGCCTCCCATTTCCCATATATGAACTTGTCATTCAAACACATAATTGATCAACATGCTTTAACTACTGTTTATTTGCACTGTTTATAACATGTAAAATTATTTCATTTGATACTTAACAATAAGTGAATTTTGTGGTTATCTAATAGTTGCATATTTTGGTAGTTGAAGTACTGTATGTATGTCATTCCTCTACTTTGTTAGTGGAATGACGTTTTTAAAACTTATTTCAACTATCAAAAATGTTTAATGGCCGTTGTTTTCTGATAATCTCTCAGTACTTTATTTGCATCTGTTGTGTAACTGTATTTGTTATTGATTCAATTCTTGCTTATTACAATATTTAAATATTTGAAGATTTAAAAAAAATATATCATTTCTATTACTGAATTTTTTCATTGGGGCCATTTTTACCTACTTGTCATTTGGGGCCATTTTTACCGGGGCCATTTTTTCCGGGGCCATTCTTTCCTGGGCCATTCTTACCTACATTCATTATTCAGTGTGGTAGCCTTCTCATCTATGTATTGGTCAAGTTATTATAATCTGATAACAGTGACTGTAAAGTTCTAATGGCTGTGTATACTAAAATCCCATGCATAAAATATTTAATGATGACACTGCCTGTTGGTGTGCTTATGATGAATGAAGTTTTAATCTTTTGTTGTACTCTATGATGTACTCTACAGTAGGCTACTGTATACTGAGAAGAATTCAAAAATCAAAAACAAATCATCCTCTACTGTATTTGTGCTTTTTGATTGTATAATAATTGTACTGTAAGTACAGTAATCATTCTCACAAATTTCAGTCATTTTCAGTCAAAATTTGTGAAACATGTTGAGGTAGGAGAGAGGAGTAAATTTAACAAATCTCAAAAAAAACGAAGGGTATTTTTCTCATTGATCTGCATCCATGTCTGCTGGAATTAACAGCCCTGGTAAAATACCTCTTTTAGGTCAATTTAATCCATCCATCCAAAGATTGTAAGAGTCTAAAGACATAACAACTTCAACTCTGCAGAAAGGGTTTAGTTGGAATGGAACAGCTGCCCAAACTTAATCATAACAGAATGACATCATATTCCTAGCAATAGCAACATATGTTAAAAATTATCAGTCGGTTGCCAGCATAAAAGCCATTAATACTGTAATCCATAAGTTTGTATTGTTTATAAAACATACAGACTGGAAATTCTCAATTACGATATATATATATATATATAAACATTGCCTGACCATTATTGATATTAGGCTGCGGAGACATACATTTGCGCAATACTACAGAAAAATTAAGTAAGTTTTAGTATACAATAGAATGAATATTTTGGTAAAAATGCAGTGAGAAACAGAATGAATGAAATTACCATGTCCATGACAATGGGATGTCAAAAGAACAACAGACGATACTTACTGCTTGATTTAGAAGGACCAAGTCGAAGGAAAGCAAGCAGTTTTCGCACAGCATAACGAGCCGGGTTTATTAGTGGTGACAGAAGCATTATGTCTTCCGCTAATTGGAAAAACCACTTTATGGTTTAATATTATGTCATATATATCTTCTGTGCTGTTTCGAAAGAAAGCACCACGTAATGTACACCACAGGTTTTTTTAAAATCACGTAATTTTTAATGTCACTGATTTAAGCGTCTTCTTCGAAGTAACATTTACTGTATGACATATATTTCAGAATAATTCTGCTTCCATTCCAGTTCATAGCACAGCATACCTTCCACTGTAACATACTAATGGGAAAATCCAACTGATATTTCTTTCAAAAATAATCCCAAAATTCAAATTATTCTTCAATTTTTAATTTTACTCCTGAATTTGCGACGAACATATAAATCCTAACGCAGACTGTATACACTTCCTGGGACAAACAATAATAAGCATGCGCAAACTACACTGTCGATCGACATAAAAAGTCCACAGACTTGTGAGTAATTTCCAATGTCTTCTAATTTTAGTTCAGTGTTATTCACTGAAGATATACAGCGAGGTCCTATGATACATATTTACAGACATCATCTATCGTCATGTAGCTGCCGTTGGGTAATGTCACCAAACTTTGAAAAAGTATTGTCAATAAATAGGCACAAAGCTTTGCCAAGTACAAAGTACAAATGTCACCAACATAGTCTATTCAATGATTGGTGATTCAACAGACCAAAAAAGTCAATAAACAATTCGTTTAGACCTTTGTTATTAAAATATTCAGGATGCTATCTGTTAGAAGACTTAAAGTAATAATTAGTTTATTAGCATGTCAAAGGTCATATTGATTAGTTTTCTTACATATACCAGAATTTATTTAAACACTACAATCTTAAATTATAAGCTTATTATATTGCTACAAAAACAAACAAATATAGGAAAGGTATTATTTATTTAGTCCACAAAGAAAATATGTATGAATGCTAATATTATAAATTACTTTTTGTCTACAAAGTGCAGTAAGCAATTTTAAATACAGAACTAAATTTTTACAAATTCAGTTCAACTGCATTTATCTGTGTGACACTTGTGAAATAGATCTGTTTTTTTTTTTATTGTAAGAAAACTAACTATGGTACATGTGGACCTCGGACAGTAGTGATTTACAAGACTGAATCAGAATATAACCATCAAATCAGTGTTGCATCCCAGTTTCAATCAAGGAATCATTTATTTCTATTACAAAATGGCCTTATTTATCCTACCTCATGGCTTTAAGAAAGAATTACTGGCAGCATATAAATTAAGGTACCGGTACCCGTTCAGACATTCAACACAGCGTTGTAGTAGTGCTTCTCATAACATAGTGTTATTCAATAACAAATTCTTAAAATAGAATACTTAAAATTAAATGCTAAATATGACTACTGTATTAAGCCTACAAAATCATGACTGTTTTGATATACTACAGTTTGTTAAAAATAAAATGATTAAGTATTAATTTCAACTGTTCTTTAATTAAATTGTGTTATGATACAACGAATTTCCCCGCCCTCTGGCTCGAGGATTAAGATGATCACTGTGGTTCAATTAATTAGTGATTGATGGAAGTGCATAAGACTGAAGCACAGTACTGTACAATACATATTCAATTAGGTAATATTATTGGCATGTTGTACATTACAATTAGCCTACTTGAGACTGTAGGGAGATATCAGTTACAAATAAATGGTCATCTTAATGAACTGTAGACGTAATTCATTTTTTACCTTTGATGACAGCCAAACACAGGCCTACTGAAATAACTGGGATACATTGAACATTCTTGGTTGCTGTGGCAAATTATGATATATTGTAGTTGTCCCATCTCTTTAATGATTCCTCACCATTTATTTACCAATTAAATCACATTTTTGGAAATACATTTATTTGTTGAACAAATCCCTTTTGTTTTAGAAGATGTATTTTTATTCTTTTATTTTCATTCTTCACACTGACTAGTTATAAATATATAAAATATAAATAACAATTTCTGTGTTTTTGAATAAATTAATCAGACAATTAATAGCTTCTATTTAAATTACTGAATATAAATTGTAAATAAATTTATAACTGCTTACATCCCAAGAGAAAGTATAGCATGGTCCAATATCTATAAATTACAGGTCTACTGTATGCTGTGGTATTGAAAGGTTCCAAATTTTCCTAGAAGGAACCTCTACAGATTTAACAATCATTTCAACTGCATTGTTGTTACGTTCTATGCAATTTTACTACTACTACTAAATCTTGTCAAAAAAAGACTTTTAACCGATTTATTAATTTAATAAAATTATGTATGTGAAAATTGAACCAGAGCTTGATGGTTACCATTATATTAATGCTAAGAAAAACCACCACCCGGCCCATCCCCAGCCCCTACTATGATGGTTTGGCAAATTCCTTTGATCAGAGAACTGCACCATTCACATCTACTATGAAATTAGGGATAGCCTCATATGACTGAAAACACAGTTAGTAACATAGATCATCAATTTACTTTATTATATCCACTTTATCTTTCTTTGGTAACTAGCCCACAGGGCTAATTTGCTAGATTTTACTAGCCCCACAGATTATTTTACAAGCCCACTATATCTTTTTGTATGAAGGAAATAGCTGGCTTTATTTTTCACTAGACCACTGGGCAACATGAGGTGGTAAATAGGCTACTGTAGTAGCTCAGATTGTTTTTTACTAGACATTGTTGCTGGACTAGTACTAAATCGAGCCTTGTAAACTATGTCTGAATAAACAATGTGACATATAAAAAAAAAGTATAATTTACAAAACATTAGCATTTAACACTCACTAACTATATATGGTGGAAATTAAGTCAGCTTGTGAATTAAAGACACCATAAGCATGAACCTACTGTATGGTATTTTAACTTCAAGTAATTAGAAAGTATTTGAATGCTGATCTTTTATACACACGATACTGTACATAGATTCCCAGTAATAATTCATCGCAAGTTTCAATGACAGAGATATCAACACAGACAAATCCTAATTAAGTTTTTTTTTTTAATGAACTGATGTTTAGTGTTCAAAAAAATTTATAGTCATGATACGAAATAAACAATCAATCAATAGTGCTTTAAATGAGTTAATCAATTGAGTCTTGAAAAAATGTGTAATTAAAAAAAAATATTTAAATGTTTACTTATTTATATTTATCAGGTGTCGATTGATAAAGAAGTAAATATGACCGCAAACCAGCGAAACAATTCATCTGTTCGTAAAAATTGAGTTTTTTATTTTTTTAAATTCCAACATAGAAATTATTGAATTAAAAAAACGTGTACCCTGATTTTTAAACTTGATATAATATAATAAAAATAAAAAAATTTCTATCACTTTCGCAGTAAAATCATGGGTAACATTTTTTAAATACAGTACACTAATTTCTATGTTCAAGTTGATCATTTTTATGTTACTTCAAAATGGGCAAATTAATTGCAAAAATGATTTTTATTATTTTTAATAATAAAAATCTTTAGTGTATTTGATAATTTTTGAGTATGAAATGTTTTAATTGAATATTAGAGGTTTTTTAAAATAAATTTCATGACATCTTCTAATAACTTTGTTTGCTCTGATGATATTTGGAGCTGTTTTAACGTCCATAGGATGTGGGTTCCCGGGTAAAGGAACTGAATACTCAGAAAATGATTTTAAATAAAGATCCTCCACTTGACTACACACCTATCAGCTTTCATACAATTTCTACTTCATCATGAATAATTAATATTCAATGTCCTAATGATGCAACCTCATCATGCCATCATAATTTGTTGATTTGATTTTTGGACATCAGACATTTTGGGACCAATACAGGGTATGATATCATCCTAGTCAGTAGAGTATGGATTCAATGGAATATCTTATTGTGAATGTTCATATTAAATCTTTTTAAATTCTTCTTGGCATGATTTGTTCAATCATATCTTAGAATAGATGATCTTACTTCTTTGTACTACAGTATATAAAATCATACAAAGACAAAACCAAAATAAAAAAAAATATTGAAGTAACCCTTACATGTATTTTTTTATACAATCAAGGAGTTGTTTAAGGCTTACAACAAAAATTAATGATTGTACAAGAAACCAACTTTACTGGATAGTACAATAATGTAGATACTAGCGCATAAAATACAGCTTGTATCTGATGGAATCAGGGGGTGTTGCATAGTTGAAAGTATAATCAATGCAAGCACACAATCATATGCCTACAGTTTTTTATAGAGGTATCATACAGCATTTTCGATTACCCTTTTCTTTTCTCTCCCCTCTGCTTTTCTTTTCTTCTCTCTCTCTTTTTCTTGGGGTAAGGGGAGGGGAAGATCTAGTAGCCCCATGATCCGCCCTCAAAGATATCACTGGTATTATAATGATTTTGGTCTAGTTACCAACTAGGGTCAGGATAACAGTGCAGTACGAAATAATAATAACAGCAAAGGCAAAAGAATTTCCATCTTTTTTTTAAATAAGTGTACACAAAAAAATAATATGAAGGTCAATAGATTTTTAAAAACAGCATTGTCATTGAAAGTAATGGATACAACAAAGCACATATTCTTGAATATCTTGTATTCATCTACACTCTTTAGTCATGTATGCATAGGAGTTACTGTTTAAAGATGAATTAAACAACAGAAGTCTATCAGTAGTACATGCCCTAGGCAGACATGTTTATGAAATGACTCCAATTTAAATATTCCTGAGGCCTACACATATAATGATTATGGTTAATGCTGAAGTATGAGAATGTTGCTAGGTCAGTACACTCTAGTGCTTCAAAACTGGTTTTTTTTTTCTGATTTTGAGTTTCATAAGTTATAATCTAATGTCACAGAACAATGCTATTATTACACAGGGATGTCTATTGTTTTAATGTTAACTGATTTATGAATAAGCTGAAAATTAAATTTTATTTACCAAAATATATGCAAATAATAACCGGCAAAAGTCATGGAAAACACTCAAAAAAATTTCTTCGACTTGCCAAAACATGTAAGAATCCCAGTTGTAGCCAGCCAGGAACTGGTGTGCCTACTCTACATTTTACCTAGTCAACCATGACACAAATTACTAAAAGTCAATGACACTTCTACGCTGATCTGACCAATGCTTAATCCTCACATCATTGACTAAAGATGTTGAAACAAATGATCGCAAATGTACACAAAGAAAAAAAAACATTTTCAAGCAAACTCAAAAAAAATGTTTACTCTGGTACTTGATTAACAAAATGAAAAAAAAAAAAACTACAATCAATAGGGGCATGTTTTAATCTGTCTATCACAGTAGATAGGTCGCTATCTGATGATGCATAATAAAGAGAGTCTAGACAGAAAGTCAACTTACTGAAAAAAAAAAAGAATTGTCAGTTTGAAATTGCTGTATAATACACAAGTAATTATTGAAGCTCAAACACAAAGACCTCTTAAAATTAAATGTACTGAGAATTCTGAGTATTGCCCTTCACCCTTTTTATTACCTGCTGTAGACAAGATTAAGCAAATACACTTGGCAATCATTCATTTACATTTCAACGAATGCATGTTAACATCTACTGTAGACATACGTAGGCTATTACTACCTAGAAAACAATCACAAAATGCTGTAAAGAACATGACTAGGAAACAAATGAAAACATTCAGCATCTTCTAGACAAGTTTACATAATTATCATATTTCAATATTATAATAATCTAGATAACTGAACATAAAAAAGTTTGATGTGAATGAGACTTGAGTCAAATTCTGCCATTATACTCTGTCAAAAGACTACAGAAATCTGTCTTTTAAATACACTCAACATTGAAAATTAAATCCATATAAAGTTAAAAAGAACCAAGCAAAAAAAGTTCTCTTCAAGGGATGAATCTTGCTTTGATCTACAGTTTAGCATATTTTTGTACTCAAATTATCAAAACTTAAAACTAGAAATTGCAAATTGCAAGTGAAGTGCTGCGAAGTACAACTGCATATAAATGTTCTTCGAACAAAATTATTTATGCGAGTCAAGTGAAAATAATGAATAATAAAAATATAACAAATAATATGAGACACGACCCATTGTCTATATTAGAACACTTCTCATTGGGTACAAAGTCGTAATTTTTCATTTTTGTCAAAAAGTGTCTATAGCGGTAAATTATGGTTTAGGTTTTTTTTTATAAAGTTTCAAAAATGTCTATGTATGTGGAAAAGTCTGTCTCTTATACACATCTAGATGTGTATAAGAGACAGGATCACATTAGTTTGCTACTTGATGACATTGTTATAATTTGCTAGTTGATGAAATTATTAATAGTTCATTGCCTAATTGATGACATTTAATATAAATAGTTTTGATGAAATCATTATATTTTGTTGCTTTTTAATGAAGCTATTAAACAGTTATGCATGTTTTCCCCCATCATTCTTTATTCAGAAACAAAAGAATGTATGTTGGGACCTTCGTCCCTTCAAGGCTAGGCCTATACCATCCTAGCTAGTCTAGGCCAAGAGTAGGATAAGGCTAGCGCGACATGCGGACGTTGTTACGTGTTGGTTAGTCTACAAACGTCGCCTAAAGTAATTGATTTTACCCGGCAGAACGAAAGAAGGAAATTCCGCTTTTCAGTCGTCTTAGGCCCTTGTTTTTTGACAAACAATGACCTTTCAGAGGTCAAATTCCTGTCAAGAATATGAATTGGCTGCTTCGCAACAATGAATAAATCAAATAGTCTTTACTCCGCTTTAGAAAGGCAACAGCTAATTAAGTACAGAACCTGTATCTTAAGAAAAACACAATATTAAATTTTTTAACACCCTTGTTAATTATCTAGTGATTGCTCTATGAAAGTGAAACATGGAATATACTGTAAATGATAGTAGACTACTGTACAGGCCAAACTACAGTCCATAAAATAATGTGAAACATAAAAATGACTAAAAAAACTATAATTTGGAAATTTTCATTGCCTTTCGGACAACATAGCTTATGATTAGTTGTGGAATAACAGTTCCAAACAAAACCTTGTTGACATTTAAATATACATTTTTTATTTTAACCGTTAATCCTTCAGTCAGTTTATATTCAAACATTCAAATATTGACACCTACACTTATTTGTCTATCACATGCATATTACAAGCAGGGTTTGATGCATATCTAGACGCATTCATGTTTGAAATGTTTGTAGAGAATTTTAAATCAAAAAGGCAGAAGTGGAACAGATTTCAGGATGACATGACAGGCAAAATTTGCAGCAATGCCATTGAAGTTTTAAAGAGGAATGTGGTAAATCCCAAAACCACAGAAATGATTGCTCAGAGTACACACCATGTAGTCCCTTACGGTACACAGACATGCATGTACCGGTATGTAACATTATATATTTTGACCTTACATTTTCCCTCCAAAAACATTTTATTTATGTATACACTGAAAATTTTAAAAGCAGAATTTCTGATAAAGTATAAAGCTAATCTCTGCACATATTTCAACAAAATTTGCCACTGATATGTCAATTGTTTGAAATTTGGAATACTAAATGGTAAGCCCTGCTTGGTATGACAACATTCCTAAATGGGGAGAAAAACACCACGTGTATACTGTATATAGTACAGTAATAAAATAGCAGTTATCTTATCTTTCAAAAGAAATACTTACTTTATTGATTGTAGGCCATTGTGCAGCAAAACTCTCTCGGTTTCTATAATCGATCAAAACAAGGCATGTACAGAAACCACAAGTCATGTAAAATACAAACCAGGAAGCTGGTGCCATTATTCATTGCTTGCAGCAGTGAGTATACATCTTACTGTACTGTGATGAGACAGTGTGTGCTAATGTTTTTGCCTCAATTATTGATATCTGAAATGTGAAAACCATTGTTTGTTGAAACAACAATGTGAATAACAGGCAAAATTTTTTGCTTAATAAAACATTCATTATCAATAACAGTTAAATAACAGGAAATTATACCAATGTGTCAATTCAAGATTATCAAATGTACCAAGTGAACATTAATCAAGAATTAAACAGCTTTGTTTTTTTATCTATTGGTACATGACTTTAAAATATTTATGATCTGTGATTTGTTGGTGCTCTGTGTTGCTCTCAACAACACTATGTAACAGGAGTAAGCACATAGTTGACTGTCTATGTATTAAAAACACGGCACTCTGTATACTGTATCCAGGAAACTAGTCTGAGGCACTGATTACTGTAACTTTTGGATACACAGTTAGCCACAATCATTGGAAAACCTCTTCTATACCGCTCAATTATCAATCAATGTGACATTTATTTTACCATAAGCAACAGAAAAAAGAAAACATACAATTATTTCCTTAGCTTGCAGCCTACTCAGCACCAACCAAACAAATTCTCAAATAATTCTAAATACAGCATCAGTAATAATAATAACAATATGCGGATGGATTTCTAGGCCAAATTTTTGCGTGGCTGGTTCTAGGCCTAGGCTATATTTTATTTTTATTTTATCTTTATTCCTATATTCTTAATTAATTCACATTATTTTACTTCATTCTCAGTCTTGATTAGAAAAAAAGTTAACATATCAATAAATAGTGATGGGAAATGGCCTAGGAACGTATTCTAGGTTTAGTCTAGATGACACTGTCTTATACCACAAAACGGAAGCTAGCCGATCCCACATCATCTGTGTGAAGCTCTGTTCATCCTCCCTGCTGAGTGAGTGGATGGTGGGCCCTCATTATTTTCTCCAGCCCAGGCTAGGTAGGTAAACAAACATCAAGTACTGTCTGTATAGACAACTTTTTAGATGAATACAAAGCAATATAGGAGTTGACTAATAACAGGAAATATCATTACATGTGTAGCTACTTACCAGTTGTATATCATTTAGGATATAAAACTTTTTTGTTAAATTTGAAATTATCTCAGTATTGCTGTCTCTGTTCTCAGATCTGATCATCGGTCGGGCGAACAGGAAAAATGTGTCTGGACAAGAAGTCTATGCATAAACAGCATATTATTAAATACATGCGGTTCAACACGATTTCATCAGCTACATTTTACTATTGAAATCGGTATTTTGTTTTAATAGAGGATTTGAGGTAAACAACAAAAATAAGGTTCCTAAAAGAGAAGTTGGTGTTCAGTACTTTTAATTGAATGAATTTAGGTTAGATAGAAAGTAATATTTATTTGTTCATATTTGTCTGAAAACATAATATTCGGCTTGGCTTTGATGAAAATCAAAGTTGGGTAACAAGGAAATCTGTTGTGGAATAGGGCTAATACGATACATTAAACGTACAGCAACAGTCCCTCATCATAAAGCTCGGTAGTTAGGCTATACTGCTGGTTGTTGTTATTGACCGTGAAGACGTGATATACGGTGCGCTGAATTCTTAAGTATGCGTCATCCTTCCCTGCCTTTTAAGGCCTAGTTGGGTAGGATTTGTATTGTTCTGTAAGGTGAGAGACTGAAGTAACCTGGCTGATGAATTGCTGTTGTATTGAGCTACTCGAATTGAACAAAATGGTTCCAAAAAGACACCGTAGGAAGATACAGATACCACGATCAAAATATGACTCCATAAATGAGTCTGTGGTTGCAGTATGTAAGAAACATCACTTCTAAAATGCATTTATTGTTTTCTTAGTTAATAGTACTGCACAGTAGTAAAGCATGGTCTGTACTAGTATGCACGCATGTAGAATAAAAACAGGTAAACCATTCATGTGTGCTAGAAATTTTGTAACAGGGTTTTCAAAAATGTGACACCAACATACTGTGCCATACCTTGCACAACCCTTACACATTTCAGGTTTTCAGAGTTTAAATATTTCCATTTTTTTCAAGTCTGTTAAAATATGTAAACACTTAGTATAAACCTACTTGGCCCACACTGAATTACTACAGGGAGGTGCAAATTTTTGGTAGTGGGAGGAATAATTATGAAGTGATACCATCTATTAATTATGTTTATGATGATTTGTTATCCTAATTCAATCTGTTCAATTGAGTATACAGACATGCAAATTTATTGCATAAGATCAGTTCGAAAGAAAAGTGTCCCAGATACATTGAACGTTATCATTGTGATCCAGGGTAGGATATAACATTTTAGTTCACAATGGTTTTGAGATTTGCTGGTATTATTTTTTTAGATACCATTTTCACCTCATTTCTATCCTTGTTTTTACATGCCCAAGTCAGAAAGTCAAGCATGGTTCGAGTTTGCAACACTGACCATCATGATTACAAATTTTACATAAACCTATCAATTCAACATTGATCAGCTTAGCATAGTCGGCTAATCTGGTGGTAGCCGTTGTGTGTGCGCTGAACCGTGGAGATCTCTAGGTCCCCGGTTCAATTCCCATCACTGCCTCTCCTTGTGTTTCAGCTAGAAGACTGAAATAAAAGTTACAATAGCGCACCGTCTTTCGGATGAGATGTTTAAGCCGGTGGTCCTGTGTGCATTATGGCCCATGTGCACGTTAAAGAACGCAGTACACTCTTCGGAAAAGAGTATGGGATCATCTCCCGGTGTAATGCCCAATCACCACCAAAAGGACCCCACTGGAAATAAGTCTTCTAGATTTTCCTGGGCTATCCTTGATGTTTACACCGAATAAATCCAATTCAATCCAACATTGTTTACATCACCGTCAGCCAATAAAAATATGCTTAAGATTTGTCAGCAATATACAGTAGGTAGGTAGTGTGCTAATTGCGTTTAGTATGCTAAAAGCCTACAATTTGTTTAGATTACAATTTAATATTTCAGACTTCCATTAAGTTCGATATTGTACATTTCACAGTATGTTAGTTGTTATCTTGCACAAGTTCTAAAAAATGCAGGCCTTAATCTTTTTATAAAAAAAAATCTTAGACAAAATAATATGTTTTAATTTAGTTTACTGTATTTCTATTATTTCAGCCCAAGTCATAACAGAATCTACAACAATGAGTGATTCATTTGTGGAGAGAGAAAAAAAAGAAAGGGAAAAGCTGAGATTGTCAAACTCGATTCAACTTCAACAAGATTTGCATAGGTAAGAAAATAACATTAATTAAAAAAATTAATACTAAGCTATCTGAAGCTGTTTGTAGAATTCAACAGAATTTTCTTATAGAAATATATTTCAAATTCTAATAAGAATTATTATTGAATCTTTAAAAATTACCATAAAATGTCTTTACAGGATCCAATACAATTTGGGCCAATTTCCAAAATACAGCGTAATCTTATATAATTTCCAATAGCAAGTCAAATAAAAATTACTGTACATGAGAACTGTTTATAGGGTCTAATAGCAATTCCTAGTAGAAATATATTTAAAATTCATATATGATCTAATAAATATGGTAATAAAAATTTTTATAGGATGTACTAGTAGTTCCTAATAGAAATATATTTTAAATTCCTAAATAATCTTAATAGTATTACAATAGGAATTTTTATTGGATCTTGAAATAATCCTATAAAAAGTCTCATAAGATCTTTTAAGATATTGGGCCAGTCGAAATTGGAATTGCAATAAGAATCTTATACATATTCCTAATGAGATTTTCAATTGGGTATCTTTGTGAAAAGCCTGTAGGACAATTTTTTATGGAGATCAGCAGGGTCTGGGGTGAAGTCCTGGTGGTGTCTAAAAAAATCATAGTAATTTTGGGCCATTTTCCCCTTTATGAGAAGTTTTGGAAGTCGTGTTTAGCATAAGTGAAGCTTGACCTGTCTGACAGGGGCTAAAAAGTTGAGAGATTTCATTCCAGAATATTTTGCCATATCCCCTTCCCTGGACGAAGTTAAAGGTCAACTACATATGTGTAATAGCTGGAAAATCACTTTCTTTTCAGTATTTTTGAAAGAGAGGAGCACTATGATTTAACGTTTGTGTATAAGAAGATTCGGTGGAATGTTCACACTGCCCTCCTTCAACAGCGGGCCCCTATTTTCTACAGTCATGTCAAAGATTGTGGTGATGAAGTGACTTTAGCATTTTTAGCAGAGGAAGAGTGTGACACTTTTAGCAATTGGCTTAGGTAAGCCGGCTTACATAACCATTTTAACATACAATTTGTTTTTTAATTCATTTCTGGTTTATTCATAAAACATATTGACATAACAGGATAAATTGTAGGATAACCTAAAGTGCAAGTTTTTTTTTTATTCTTTCTAAAATAAAATGGAGAAGAAAGAAAATTATATTTAAATTTAAGTCTGAGAGTGCCATTTCCGACCATCTAGAGGTGCCATAAATATAAATTTTCTTACTTCATCCCAACCATGGTGGGCCTGAGGTGGTATTTTCTCCCTATCTGTGAAAGTTCTTCCTGGCCCCTTCTATTTCGAATCCACATCTATAAAAGAAATGGGTGGGGCTAACATAGAAAAAATGGAACAAACACAATGTACTTAAAAAGTTTGAATACCCGGGTTCTAGAGAATCACATATTTTTGTCCTTAGATGAAGAGCAAGTTTTTCTGATGAAATTTGTATTCTACTGACATTGGTGATTATAATGGTTTTGTTTCATATCCTACATAGGGCACTTTACACTGAAGATAGTGTGGACAACTATGAAGCTACTGTTAACGAATGGATATCAAAATTTAAAAAGTCGATTGAAGATGGTACTCAACAAATGAATGAACATGAGAACGTAAACCTGGAAGAATTAAACCATCAGCAGGAAATGGTTGTAGATAGTACCGGAAAAAATGTAAATAGTCTGAGTGCTGAAAAGGGCTTTACAGATTTACCCGAGTGTTGTAGTCAGCTAGGAAATGATCTAATTTCAACATTAATCAGTGGAAAAGGTACTGACCTGGAGTTGAGGGTACATGATGGAATGGTCAGGGTTCACAAGTAAGAGCCTAATAATGGTTTTTTTAAAATATATTTTATCATCAATAATTAGGAGATTTTTGTTCGAGAGCTGCAGAAGATATAAGGTAATGATACAATAGAAATAGCAGTTAAACAATTGAGATAATTATCAACTGATTTCCCCTTGTGCTCTCATTAGCTTGGTTCACGTCAAACTTTTATCTAGATATACATCCACTTAACTAGTTAAAAGTTCGACGTGAACCACTCAATTATAGCTAGTTAAAGGAGTTAAGTCACTTAAGTTCAGTGACTTAACTTTACTAGAATAACGGTAAATTAACTTGCTTAACGGTAAAGTCGGCTAGGATTACAAGGACACGATTACGTAACGTAGGCATCTAATCCAGCTTTGTTGTATTGTACCACCATTATCATCTTCTGGCTGGCAACAACGTACTTCAACAGTGCTAACAACAGCATCGAAGTAGTCTCATTAGTCTGGTTTTCAGAAATTATTTGTAATATTTTGGGTAAACACCCAGCAAACTTCCGTTTTACGAATAGTCGATATTACCAATGACCTTTGCCCTTTGCATCATCGACCAAGTAATAACGTTAAAAAGTCCGATTGCGTACGTTTTTCAAAGTGATAATGTATATTTTTCTTAATAATGAAATCAGATTTGTTGTATTTATTTATTGACAATTCAATCTTTTCTATTTCTGCTATAATAGTCGCTATTAATTCAATTTCAACGAACTACCACCATCGCCAGTCGTTAAAATGAGCGCACATGTTTACAATGACGAAATAAAAAAAGTGTGTGGGAAGTCAGCAACTTATTTGACACCGCGAAGCTAGATTTTCGCGAAGTGCATGTAAACAACACAATTGAGCGATTTAAAAACTACAAAACAGGACATAAAGGTCCATAAAGTATACATACGTTTTAATGAAAATTAAAACAATATTTTGTTAAATGGAAGAATGCTAGCTAGCGATTAAAATAATTCGTTTTTTATCGAAGGTAAATGCTAGGGCCAGGGCCTAGAGAATCTACCACTTAGATTGCGATAGAACACGCTGCTGCACTGGTCGTTGGTTCATACTGGTCGGCTAGGTTAGGTAGTGGAAACTCACACCTTCTCCACAGTAGTTTGCAATTTTTTTTAACGAATACCACTTGGTACTAGAGGTTCGTAAAATACAGTAGATGTTTTATTAAACAAGCCTTTCGACCGTGTGACGTCGACAGCCTGAAACTGGCTGGCTGTTTATCTGGCTCTAACTTGGCATCGAACGCAATTAGGGGATTATCGTATCATGTTTCAAGACGGGTATATCTAGATAAAGTTCGACGTGAACCAGGCTAGTGATATATTATTTTCATTATTGTTTTTATTCAAACACCCAAGCAAGGGGGCTATTGTTGACCATTGCATCTGTAAAAAAATGAACATTTAAAATGTTATATGGCAAAGTATTTTAATATTAAAGTATTGTATGTATAATGGGATAATAAAATTGAATCTTGATCTGCGATCTTAAGGGTTTACTGTAAAACTCATTTCTGGAAAAGAAATCCTTCACAGTTATACCATAATCATCAAGATTGTCTTAATCTTCTATGATGATTAAAAGAATCATTTGTTTCTCTATATGTGTTGTAATATATTTATGTAGTTTAAAGACAATGAACATGCCATCCTGGAGAGTATAGTATTTACTTTTCCTCAACTCTACTCTTGTTTGTTTCTGTGTAAATTGTATATAGTAGTATACTGTATTTTTTCATTTTTGCCAGAAGTATTAAATTTACATTGAAGTATTCTAACACTAAAATTTAAATAAAACTGTATCTTTACCATATTGCCTTGAAGTAGCATCACAGTCAAGACTTCAATTGAAAGAAGGTAACGATCTTGTATTTTTATGTTTCAGGTTCATTGTCAGTGGGCGAACTCATTATTTTGCTGCTATGTTGAGCGGTGCTTGGCGTGAGAGCTCTAATCCTTATATTTATCTCCCAAAGTAAGTATTTTCTAGCTTTTAAATCATTACTATTTAAACAATTTGATGGAAAGACCAGCTTCTTAAAGTATATTTTAAATAAACAATGATCCTGAAAGTAATAGATATTTTTTAAAATTTACAACTTGATGTCATCATCATCATCTCTCATACATACAGTTTGAAAAGTGTCTCTTGAAATGCTGCAGCTAAAATGATTTTTTCATAAGTGCCTAATCTTGTGTTTTTATTAACATAATTTAAAAAAAAACTTTTGGCAGCTTCAGCCTGTCTGCTTTGTTACTGTCTCTTATACACATCTAGATGTGTATAAGAGACAGGTATCATGCACATGCTTTGTGATTAAGTAAGATATGTGGTGGCCTTGAGGTAGAAGAACAGGATGCTTGGTATCATAAGACAGTCGTTCAGTACTTGCTCTACCGCCAACGTACACAATGTTATTTCTTTTGAATGGGCTTAAGTGTCTGTATTCTTCTAATCCTTTAAGCAACTTCTGCGCTTCTATTATCCAATATCTTTCAGCATCACTTATTTCTCTAACAGACAAAGGACCTTTATGAATGCAGCATTTCGCCTTGGCATTCATTATGAATCTGAATACGTAAGCTGTGACCCTAAGAAGTCAAGTAAGAGCCTAATAATGGTTTAAAAAAAATATATTTTATTTTAATAATTAGGAGATTTTTGTTCGAGAGCTTCAAAAGATATAAGGTAATGATACAATAGAAATAGCAGTTAAACAATTGAGATAATTATCAAGTGATTTCCTCTTGTGCTCTCATTGATATATTATTTTCATTATTGTTTTTATTTAAAACACACAAGCAAGGGGGCTATTGTTGACCATTGCATCTGTAAAAAAATGAACATTTAAAATGTTATATGGCAAAGTGTTTTAATATTCAAGTATTGTATTATAATGAGATAATAAAATTGAATCTTGATCTGTGATCTTAAGGGTTTACTGTAAAACTCATTTCTGGAAAAGAAATCCTTCACAGTTATACCATAATCATCATGATTGTCTTAATCTTCTATGATGATTAAAAGAATCATTTGTTTCTCTATATGTGTTGTAATATATTTATGTAGTTTAAAAGACAATGAACATGCCATCCTGGAGAGTATAGTATTTACTTTTCCTGAACTCTACTCTTGTTTGTTTTTGTGTACATTGTATATAGTAGTACAGTATACTGTATTTTTTCATTTTTGCCAGAAGTATAAAATTTACATTGAAGTATTCTAACACTAAAATTTAAATAAAACTGTATCTTTACCATATTGCCTTGAAGTAGCATGACAGCCAAGACTTCAATTGAAAGAAGGTAATGATCTTGTATTTGTATGTTTCAGGTTCATTGTCAGTGGGCGAACTCATTATTTTGCTGCTATGTTGAGCGGTGCTTGGCGTGAAAGCTCTGATTCTTATATTTATCTCCCAAAGTAAGTATTTTCTAGCTACTCATTACTATTTAAACAATTTGATGGAAAGACCAGCTTCTTAAAGTATATTTTAAATAAACAATGATCCTGAAAGTAATAGATATTTTTTTAAATTTACAACTTGATGTCATCATCATCATCATCTCTCATACATACAGTTACAGGTTGAAAAGTGTCTCTTGAAATGCTGCAGCTAAAATGATTTTTTTCATAAGTGCCTAATCTTGTGTTTTTATTAACATAATTTAAAAAAAAAACTTTTGGCAGCTTCAGCCTGTCTGCTTTGTTATCTACATTGTACTTCATCTATGGAGGTGTGCTTAATATTCCACAAACAGCTAGTATTTGGTGAGTATTAATATTACTGTTAATAATTGTTGTTCTTACTTAATCATAAAATCTGAAAAATGGTGGGAATATTGTGAATGAAAGGTTTTTAAGCTTGGCTTTGCCTACTTTCCCAATGTGTGTCTCTCATAACTAATTAGCCTGGGATCCTCACTTTTGTCAAATATTTTAGATTTATTTAAAAATTGATCATGTTACAACATCATAAGGCCTATAATTTACATTGGATAATCTTCTACTAACTAGCTCCACCACCATCTAAGCCTAGCTACACATTCTAGTTATTATTCATGGTTTTTATATTCCATTCACCACTGACCAGTGACGTCCAAAGTATGAAATTCCTAGTTACTCAATTAGGATCCTTTCTGGAAATATAGAGAATAGACAACGCTTGGTTCATTCATTCTCTTGAGAATGTATCCTGTGTCAGGATTTAGGTGTTATCTCAGATATCAAAATATGACACTGTGTACTTTATCTTTTTGTTTGGTTTTTTTCCTATTAATTCATGTTTTTGTTTGTTGTGATCAATAAATCAAAACAAATACGTCTAATGAGTTTCTTTACTTTTACTTTAAAGTGAGTTGCTATTTATAGCTGATATGTATAATCTACAAGGTTTAAAAGAGGTTGTTATGCTGCGACTCAAAAGTGATAATTGTCACTTCTTTCACAAGGTAATCAATCAATAGAGTACAGTCTAGTTAATTAATGAAGATGTTTACTAAGTCAGTATGTCAGTCAGTAATTAAATTCATTATTCAGATGTTACTCAGTAAATGTGTCAATATTTTAAAAACTTTGTTTATAAAAATATCAAATATGTTATCAATTTTCAATGAGACCTATACAAGCCAAACCAGTTTTTACTGGTTTTTACATCTGTTAATTGGCTTGGAAACTAAGCTAAAATCTTAAGTACTTTTGTATACAATGTAATATTATCTATTCAATTAACTGGAAATTTAAATATTTATAGCACAATGTATTGAATATTTCAGCCCTGTGCAGGTTGTCTTGCTTGTGCTCCAGAAGCTTTGGCATTGTCTGTTAAATTCCATGAAACAAATTTCACAAAAGCCTGCTTAAGGTAATTTAAATTTATTTATCTATATCTGTCAGTATTTATCTTTGTCTTGCTTTAGAGACAATCTGTTATATATGTATTAAAATTGATACATAAAACATAATTGCCTTATTTCTGACCCTGTCAATTTCAAGCACATTTATTCTTTTTATTTCATAGTCTACCTTATGCTCATCTACCATTCTTAACTGTCCCATTGGTCATCTTAAAACTTTTGGCGATCGTTCTTTTATTGTTGCTGCTCCAAAGCTTTGGAACCAACTACCTGAGAAACTCTCCATCTTTGAGGGTCTTCAAGTTTCAGCTCAAATCTCATTTTTTTCTTTATTTTAATTCTGAACTTTATTACTTTTATTTTGGTTTTTGTTTTTCATTCTTAGTTTTTTTTCGTTTTTTTTTTGTGCACTTGGGTTTTGGTTTCTTTTACGCATAGAAATGATTCCTTATTATGCTGTATATAAGTGTATCACCATTACCATTACCAAAAAGAAATACATTTTTTGACACAACTGTGGAAAAATGATATTAATTTTATAGTTTTGAGATTTCTGTTTTTGGTAGAATCAATTGTAGTCCTAGCATCTGTCATATCAGATATCACATCATTTATTTCGTAATTACAAACTTTTGGAATACAATGGCAAATAAAAAACAAGCACGTAAAAGAAATGTAAAAGAAGCTTTTGCTCAAAAGTAAAATCAAGTTTACTATTAGGGAGCTCTCTGTGTTTCATATGACTTATAAAATGAAATTTAATACAAATATGCATAATTTAAAATTTGGAGTCAAACAATCTTGAAGTTCACTGTTCTTGAATCGTGATGTCGTGTTATTTATGCAATAATTAATAGCTAATAACTGATCTGCATATTTATTTACAGGTGGATGACCAAACATTTTGTAAAAGTGTGGAGGTCAAAATCTTTTGCTGCCATGGGGAAACAACTTATGCAAATGTGTTATGAGAATGCACTGGAGGAATTGGTGAGTACAATATTCTTTGTACCTGTTTAGAAATATTTACAGATTTTATGGTATTTTTATTCTATGGGCTGGATACTGTCAAAATAAGATATATAATCAGTGCCTTTTATTTCATAGAAACCTGACTCAGTGGTTGCCATAGTAACACAGAGCGATAAACTTCTTGAGACTCTCCCAAGAGTAAAGTGGAACGAGCCTTTAATTGAGCTAGTGGAGAAACTACGAGATGCTGGCCTTGTCTACATTGCTGAGAACTTCACAATTGTTTCACGTCATGAAAACTTTCAGCTGTTGCTACAAGTAAGTTCTAAAAATTGATAAAAGTGTTCATTGTTTATTTAGTCATCCATTACACTATAAAGACTTATATTTTGAATTTTATTTATATGCTCCCATATTTCTTGTGAAATAAATCAAAGATTATTATTGTCTTGAAAAACATATGCATAAAGTGCATTCATGTAAATAATGTGGGGGGTCTATTACTTCGCAGCATTATTTGGTAGCAAATAGTGAAATAAATTTGGTATATATTTTATTTTCTAGGGCATGGGATGGAGCTGTAACCTTCTTGAGCTTATGTTTAACAAAGTAGTCGCTGCTCTTGTTGCGGAGACAGCGAATTCCGTCTTTCTTTCCGCAAACTACTTGAAGAAGATGGCAGAAGAAGATGAACTGTCCAATGTAAGTTGTACATAGTAGAATGGCCGAGCCGTTAAGGCAGGGACGCTGCAACCTACAGCCATCATATCGGCGCTGGTTCGAACGGCACGCTCGCCTATGGTTCTGGTAGTAGAACAAGTCTTCTTGGATAAGGACTATAAATGGCTTGTGTGCACTATAAGAACCCGGTACATCATTCGAGACGAGTTGGGGGATACCCAGTGTACTGGTATAGACAGCCTCTGTGGTGGTACCAGGTTACCGGGTACCACAGACATGAAAGGATCCTTAGGAGCAAAGAAAATCATTGATCGAGCTACTAGTCCAAATATCAAACGCCATGAGCACCTTCTTTGATGAATACCGCCGCTATACAAATCTACACTATTATTATTATTATTATTATTATTATTATTATTATGATGATGATGTAGTCTATTTCGTGAATACTTACCTGGATAACCGACTAATTGCCATTGTTCCCAAAATGGAACACCCCTTCGAAAATAATGGAACAGTCCGACCCAAGGCGCCACGTGCGAACCGTCTCCCTAACAAACGTCCTCATTCCCTTTTCGACGTTGTTCGAAGTTGGATACACCCAGCCTTTGAAATTGATTTGAACATCGCTGAACTTGACTGTTTGGCCCTTATCCGGGATAATCTCCGAGGTTCAGGCATTCCAGATGGCCCTGCCGCCAAGTCCCGTCGGGAGTCGACTCGCGCGATCTACAACAGTCGCCTTAAGCACTTCTTCCGGTGGTGCACCGATCACGAAGTGGATCCTATGTCAGCCTCTCTAGGTCAGGTGTGTCTCTTTTTGCATTATCTGTTTGAGTCGGGTCTCCAGGTACGCACTATTGCGGGATACCGGTCTGCGCTTGGCGCTATTTTTCCGACGTTCCCAGATGGATCGAACATTTCTTCCTCTAGCGTGATATC